>NW_027551756.1:1225098-1531372 GCF_045843805.1 Urocitellus parryii
CATCCTCCATTGACCAGCTCTTCAGAGACAATGGTAAGATAGTACCTTTCAGAGGTCATCTATAATGCTTCATCTCATTTGTTTATCCATCAACTACTCTTTGAGCTTACATATGTTTTACAGCATTCCATGCCAAATGCTTATTAAAGACGTTAGGAATGTCAAATTCATGACATTTTTCTAACCCGTCTATTCAATACATTTTTCTAACCCGTCTATTCAATACACTCGCCTTATCTCTCACTTTGTCTTCAGTGACACCATCACTGTTTCCCTCCTTCATCTCCTCAACAAGTTCTTCTTTTATCATTACATTGTTTGATAGTAGTCCCTTTGGTCCAAGTTTACCTCTCCTCTATATATAATCCCTGGGAAGTCTTCTACCTGTCAAATACATTTATTTACCTTTGTTTTGCCAATGCCTGACACAATGCTTGAAAATGCTAAACAAAGAAGTTCATGCCAATATTTATGTTAATGACTCCAAGCATACATACATCTCTTACTCTAGCTGGTCTCCTGGGTTTGAGAGATCAATGTATTCAAACATCCCTTGAAAGTCTTCAATCAATAAGATGCCTAAACACAAGTCATCCTCTTCCCCTTCAAACTGTTGCTCTTGTATTCTCCATTCAATGAATGGTGCTACCAATCAACAGTCACTTGAGTCTAATACTTGCATTCCTTTCTTGACCTTCTTACATGCAATCAACTAGATTTGGCCAAATCTACCTCCTTTTCCCTTACTCTGATGCTAACTTAATTCAGTGTCTCAATTTCTCTCCTGATCTGCAATTGTCTCCTAACTGGTACCCGGGCTCTTGAGTTCTTGCTCCAAATCTGATGGCTAAATGTCACTTAACTATTCCTTCTAACAACCAAATCTGATCACATCTCTCCTTGGCTTAAATTCAATAGAGCACAATGCCTAGCACTGCATACTGAAACTCTTTCTATGCAATGTCTTCCTTTCCCTTCTCCTTTTGCCTCCCAGGATAAAAGAGTGCAGTCACTTAGAATGATCCACAAAACTCTTCAGAAAGAGCCTCAGATCTCAGTATTTCTCATGGTGCAAATCTATCAACTTGCCGTTCTTCAAATACACTTTGGGTTTACAGTTATTTTGGGGCTGGTACAGGCAATATTTTCCTCTATATGCACTGGCTTTTCTTCAACATTCTTCACACTCAGGCTTCACCCACTCTAGGAAGTTATCTCGGAACCATTCTTCAAGTCTAAGTCCAAATTGGTTTAAAATCCCTTCTTCTAGGACCAACTGTTTGCCCTGCATGATTCTATCACCTTATTCTTCACATGAGATGCTGACTCTTTAACTGTTTAATTTTTTTTAACAACTCCCCCATAAACTAGAAGCTGCTTAAATAAAGAATCATATCTTACTTTGTTTCTCTAGCCACTAGAACACTGTTTGGTTAAGTAATAAGCAAAAAGTGTTTTGAAGAAAAAAGTTTAAAAAAGAGCTACTTTAGTATGTCAGTAAAATTGATAATTATTTTACAAAACAAATATAACCCGTGCTTGCTGCTTCTCACCTTCACCCTGAAGCAGGATACTAGACCTCTACAAGCTGTCCTTTCTGGGAATCATCCTTAAGTCCATCATACATGTTCAGAACAAGACCAGTCAGCTAACAGTCACCTATTAAGTCAGTCAGCTTTGAGATACTGTGACAAAATAAGGAAAACAACTTAAAGGAAGAAAGTTTTGTTCTGGCTCATATTTTCAGAGGTTTCAGCCTGAGGTTGGCTGGCTCCATTCTTTGGACCTGACATGAGGCAGAACATTATGGTGGAAGGGCATGGCAGTGGAAAGCTGTTCTGCTCTTGGCAGCCAAAGGGGGTGGGGGTATTGGAGTTAAGATACAGTCCCAAAGGCAAGCTCCCAAGGACTCACAATCTTCAACGGGGTCCCACTCTTATAGCTTCTACCACCTCCTAGTAGTCCTCTGAGGTATAAAACAGATTAATCCACTGACAGGTCACAATCCTCTAGATCAAATCACTTCCAAAAGCTCCATCTTTGAACACTACTGAATTAGAGACAAAGTCCTCAACAAAAGAGCCTTTGAGGACACTCCAGATCCAAACCATAACACCTACCATGGCACATATGTCATTTCATCCCCCCTCTTTGTGTCTCTATGTGGTATTTTAGGTCTGATAATTCCGCTACCTCCAAAGTAAGATGAGAAAGCCTCTTCTGTTCTCCCCATTCAGGCATCTGTTTCCTGGGTTTTATACTGTTGGTTACAATGGCTACTGTCACCTACAGGGCACCAATGCAGCTTCTTTCAGTACTCTGACTCCCACTGAGGCCCACTTCCCCTCTGCTCTAACCGCTGCTTTGTTAAATAGGACTGCTCTCAACCATGGTGACTACATCTTTCACAACACTGAAGGCAAGTGGAAAGTGCAAAATGTTACTCAATAAACTGACAGAGGAAAAAAAAGTATCTTTCATCTAGTCTTTCACAGATTACAAGAGCCATGCTATTTGCCTCCTGACTGTCTTGTTCTGATTGTTTTTTGTTTTTTGTTTTTTTTTTTCCCTACAGCCCACTCATCTACCTCCCTTGATGGAGGGAGGTCTGGACCAGAAAACAAACAGAACCCAGGTTGATTTTAGAAATGCTGTTCTTTTAACAACTAAAGCTGTGTGACCCAGTGACATAGTTGGAGAGTGTCCACCAAAGTTTCATGTTCTGGAAGCTTGGTCCCCAGTGTGGCAGTGTTCAGGTGGTAGACTCTTTAAGAAATAAAACATAGTACAAAGTAATTAGGTCATGGGAACATTGTCTAGGGAGAAATTAAGGCTTGTCTCAGAGTGAGAGAGTTCTTAAAGAGAGCAGGTTGTCTTAAAGCAAGACCATTCAACATGTTTGGTCCATTCTGCAATGAAGCCAGTCCCATTTCTGTTTCTCAGCCATGTTATAATGCAGCCAGGGACTCTTGCCAGGATCTTAGCCTCATGCTGTTTAGACCTTCCAAAGACCCGAGTCCTCAGCAAGCCTCAGGAATTTTGTTTAGCATGGAAAGCATACAAAAATATCACCAGATTTAGGTCTTTGTATTTTATTTTTCTTAGAAAAAAATCAATTCATGTGCCTTTGCATCGAAGACTAGGTACAGGTCAATTCTGCTAGTCTCCATATCCCAGGTATGCCTGAACCCCAGAGTAAACACAGGTGAAGATCACACTGGTAAAACCTACCACCAAAAACAGCTTAAACATGAAAACAGAAACCAGAAATATCAAAACATGCAATATGCTTTTTGCTACATTCACATTCACAAATAGAAGTCTCCCATTCTTGAGAATATTTCATAAACTAACATTGTTATCTGAATATCAGTATGATTAGGTCAACAGTGTAAATACCGTCTATATCATAGCACTTCAAGCAGTGGTAGGCACATCACCTCAGTCAGTATTCCAAAAGCTATTTCCAGGCAAAGACAAGCTGAGGAAAGGATAGCTGGAAAGATGGACAGTAGGTAATAATCTTCCGGACTGGGGGAGCAGGTTGGTTACAGTGGCTACTATCACCTACAGGGCAGTAATTAACTATCATTAAGGTTATTCCTACAACTAGAAGGTTCATTCTTTATGTCATTAGAACTTAAGAAAAATAACTTTTCCTCAATTCTACTCAGTTCCAAACCTACTTAGGAAAGTAATGTGTACCAACAAAATGTAACCATAAAGAAGAGAAATAGAATCAAGGGTGGGGAAAAAATCAAAATTCTCTGAAAACAAATTTTAAACAAAGTGTGCAATGAATATTAACATTGATGAATGTTCAATTTCAATTAATAATTGAAATACATTAAGAAATTACAGCCTGCCTTTATGGTTATAAATAAACAAATAATTTAGGTTAATATATTTTCCATCAAGCACTTTAACACAAGAAATTTTTCTTCAAAGTATCATTTCTGAGGATTTTCAAAATATTCAGTTATGAAAAATTAAACCTTCATTTTTGCCATTTTGATACTTTTGCCATCCTTTCAATCACCACTTTTATGGATTTTAACACCATGTTCTCCTGGAACTATTAAATTTTCATGAAGAAAAAGAAATTTATATCTGTTTAATTGTAATACTTTTAAGTTGACACATAAGAAATAGACCTCCAACCTTAAAAAAAAAATAAGATGGGATACACAGAGACTTTAACAGAAACAGAAAATAAAAACAGTCAAGAAAGAACTCTGGTATAGATTTCACTCAATTTTAAGCGCTAGATAACTTTAATCTAGAAAGAAGACACCAATTCAGTCATAACTATAATTTTTAAAATAGCATATTATACCTTAATAGAGAATCTGGATAGTAGTGATTTTAAAACAAGCAATGATAACAGGAAAAAAATACCCCTCCTTTTGTTGTTTTTATTTAATTTGTAAATTCCTACCACAGGTGGTCCTTCAGACAATATCATAAAAGATTATTAAAAATATTAATAAATAAGGCTATTTATTTAAAACTTGGGCACTTTTTCAAAATTAATTCTATTCTCAATGCCTAATTATCTACAAGGTACACATGGTCTCCAATCTAAGTTAATATGATTGATTTTTTTTTAACAAAATTACTAGCATATGCATACCCACAAATTGAATGTTATCTCCATTCAAAGTATCATTTTGAATAGTTGTACATCAATTCTACTAAAAAAAAATTCAAAAAAAGGCATTCTAAAATACTTTGATTGATGAATTATGTATTCATCCCAAGAGGGCTACTTCAAATGAAGGCATTATTTTAACAAATAAACTTTGTATCTGTTACATCTTGATTAGCCTAACTAATCAATAGTCACATGAAATGAGGGGAAAAAAATGAAAGACACATATTTATCCAAAAAATATTAATTTTCATTTGAAATTTACATATTTAAAATAAATAAAGGAAAAGCAGGTAAATATTATAAAGTCAAACAATAACAAAGGGCCCTTATATTAATTACCTTTTGAGAATTGAGTAATTATTGAAAGTAAAGAAAAAAAACCTGTAGCAAGCAGTCTACAATAGGTAGCAATCACTGAGGACAATCTTTAAAGCCTACACATATAAATTTCTTAAGTTTTATAAAGCTTTACTCATCCATTAGTTTTAGTTGTAGTCTATGCAGAAATAGTTCCAAATTATAAACAATTCATTAAAAATGCAGCTCTTCTTAAAATAATACCACTGCTCTAGAAAAACTGCTATCAATTACATTCTAACACTTTTAAGGACAATAACATTTTTTTCTGATTTGTGTGGTGTTTTGGAATAGGAATAATTAAAAACTAGTCTGAAATCACTCAATGCATATAGATAAAAACATCTAGACATTTAAAATATATATAAATTTTATTCAATTCATCTTCATCAAAACTCTTCCCAAAAGTAATTTTAAGTTTTTAAAATACAAGGCCTGTAAGTTACCTTCTTTATTTTTTATGAAAGTTGTGTAAAATGAAAATTTTGACCACAAACTGTAGGTGTTAGATGCCTTAAAGCAAACTACTGCAATTAATATGAAATTCTAAATACCGAATATAATGCCACATAAATAGTATAACAGCCAAGTACTGTCTAAGAAGCCATATGTTTTTTCCCATTGTTCAAAAAAAGGAGATGACTTCCCGTCACTTATGTTTCTGATTAGCAAGGTGATTTATGCCACAATCACTAAAAATGCCAGCAAGTGAATGAGAAAATGCATAGTGACTGCACCAGATGTGCACAATAAACAGGAATCCCATTGTAATCTCTGGTACTTAGTTTATATGAAGGAATGTAGGAAACACTCTTGGATATGGCAAAGTCACTCTTTTTTTTTACATTTGACTATAAATGATATGAAATAAATTGTGTGTTTTATACTTTATGGCATGCATACATTGATAAATTAGGTACCGTTTTGTATCCCGACTTATCTACAAGACAAACCTGGCTAAGATCATGGGGATTAATTGCTTCAGAAGTGTGAAATGCAGCTTTTCCATTCTTTTCTGCACACTCAGTGAAGAAACAATGATTAATCACTGTTTAACTATTCTCCTGAGAATCTACAAGATTGCCAAAGCAGGACTTATCCTCATAAATCCAAAAAATACAGGTTTAGATTTGTTGCCAACAACAGAAAGAACATGAACTTAAACCCATTTGTTATCAGATTAAAATAATGTCAAAGTTTTAGAAACCTACTGGTACACAATTCTCTTTAGTGACTTCAGTGAGAAATTAGATTAACATGTAAGATATAACGTGTTTTAAAATGGGTAAGGAATATTTTTTAGTTTATGTAAGATCCTGTCCAAATAATATCAAATTACATATTATTAAATGTGAACAGAAAACCTTCCTTAGCTATATCAATAATTAAATTCCTGTTTCATTTATAAAAATTAAAATATACACTATCAGATGAAAACCACTTTCAATAGATTTCTCATATGAAATGGCTACTTATTTTAAAATATTTTATTTTAGACAGCAACAGCTGAATGGAATTTGGGCAAAACTACTTAGTTCCAATATTACTAACAAATGCCTTATCAAGGGTACATACAACTGAAAGTATAAAACACCAAACTTCTAAGACTATACCATGAATGATCCAAAAACATGTAATGTTTTCAACATAAATACAGAAGAACAAAAGTCTCAAACATATTCAAATAATTTAGGCTTTCAAAATATCTTCAACACATATTCACTAGCATACTGACTACACTGCAACTCTTAAGTTGAAGAAAAGTTATTGTTCATATCATTTACAAAACTTTGAGCACATATTTTTAATAACTGAAACCTTATTCCGTCTCAATAAATGCAATGTTAGTGACTTTCCTGTCAAATCATTACAAATTAAAGACTAACAGAAATTTCCTTTAAATGTGTCAGCTGTTCATAGACTACAAAGGAATACTAAAGTTGGGAATACTCTAAAGTAAAACTTCAAATTTCTATGACAAATATAAATGTTTGGTGAATATATTTTACTTAGAAGAAACAGCCACCTCTCAATTATAAATGGTTGTTTTTCTACTTGTCTCATTATAAGTTTATATATCTTCTCCCATCCAATTCATCAACTTTCCTGCTTCTTTCAGATCTGCTAAGTACCACAGAAGACAACTATAACTGCAAAGAAGAGAAAGGGAAGTTGTTGGTTCATTTCACTGTTCATTAAGCCCTTGAAAGAGTGAATGAGAGGAAGAGAAGATGAACCAGATTCTCTATTTTCTACATTTTACTATTATTTAGGATTGGCTCTCTATTATCACGAAAGAGTACACATACAGTGAAAACCTAAAAAACTTCTCAGTGAACTTTGAAAAAAAATGCTCACATTACCTAATTTAAAAAGTAAAACATCCTAAAAGGATATATTATTTAAGAAGTATATCTCCAGATAGTTCAGTATCTGCCATAGAGTAAATAATTAATAAATATTTGTGGATCAAATTAATTCATATTGAAATAATTTCAAAGCTAAAAACATTATAGAACTTAAAGCAAATCATTACCTTTTTGCTACATTTCCAAACATCTTCTCCACTCAAAATTATTCAATTCAAATGAAAAATAGTTAAGAGTCATCCTTATGTGTATTGCTCAAAACACACCACTAGTATAAAACCCCATAGAGACAAGTTTCTCTTGTTTAATTTACAAAGATTGGAAGCTCAAGGATAAACACAGCTTACAGAGAAACATGAGTGCATGAGAATAACATAGTTGGTATTTCTGCACTAAGATTTTTGCAAACAAGTTTGCACTTATAAAGGAAAAGTCACCACAGATGGTTTATTTAGACTAGTAAGTTAAAGGGAGAAACAGATAAAAAAAAAAATTGCAATGTACAGAAGAAAGGTGTGTGAAGTGCATGGAAGAGAGACAAATGATGATGTTAAATAATGAAGTATTTAACAGGGAATCAGGTAAGACAAGGTTAAAAGAGTTGGCGGTTAACAAGCGAACTTTTCAATTGTGAAATAGAGAATTCCCTAAGGACTCTACTCAGGGTTAGCCCATGAAATGCCAGGCAGCCTCTCCACAAATAGTACATGTTTCACATACTACACAATGATATAAATATATCCCTAAAGAAATTGAAAGAGATCTTTCATTGTTGCTTAAAGGGCAATTTGATAAGCTACACCCTGCATTTAGAGGGAAACTAGATGCACAAGACATCTTATTTCTATTATTCCTTCCATAAGAGCCCTCTTTCTAAAAGCAGAGTACTTAAGAAAGTTGAAAGGATACTGAGTACACACTCTCACTTGCCTCAGAAGACAAGTGAATATATAGATGTATAGGAGATATCATTCCAATGTCTTTCAGCTCAGTAAAAAGGACATTGTTTCAGATTATAGGGAAAGGGGGAATTGTAAAGAATTGAAATTTGTTGCTGGGCATCTTGGTGCATACTTGTAATCTCAGCTACTCAGGGAGGCTGAGGCAGGAGGATTCCAAGTTCCAAGCCAGCCTTGGCAGCCTACTGAAACCCAGTCTCAAAATAAAAAAATGAAAATAAAACAAAACAGCAACAACAACAAAAAAAGACAGCTGGGACAGTAGCTCAATGGTAGGCTGCCCCAGGGTTCAATCTCCAGTACATGAGACAGGGTGGGGGAGGGGGCATTTAAATCAGAGGAATGAGTGAGTCACTAGAGGTGCTCTGGGGAATACTCTTCACAGGCTACTCAGTTTTTTGGCCTTTTAACTGATCCCATACCACCTACTATTCTCACTTAGGTACTACAGTATGGGTCATAGTGAACAAGCAATTTGAATCATGTCACAGGACACCATAATCAGTATCTACAGCCACAGGGGCAGCTGAATCACTAAAGAGTACAGGGAGCTTGACAAGAATGGGTAAAAAGAATAACACTATTACAACTCAAAAGCATATGCCCACTCCATATTATACCAGTAGACTTCTGATGCCATTATCCTATCCCATGTTTATTAACTATGCTTCTGGGCTAAGCAGCTAGGAGGAATATGTATCATAATGAACACTACAAACCATTTGCATTTGTGGATTTTTACAATTACAATTTTACCTAGTTCAAGGAATCTAAGACATGAAGTACTTCATTTTTTGCCAAGTGCATTTGAATAATGACCTACCTAAGACTGGTATAAGAAAGAAGCTGATGGCTGGGGATGTGCCTGGCATGCGTGGGGCGCTGGGTTCGATCCTCAGCACCACATAAAAATAAAGATGTTGTGTCCACTGGAAACTGAAAAATACTAAAAAAGTGTGTCTCTCTCTCTCTCTCTCTCTCTCTCTCTCTCTCTCTCTCTCTCAAAGAAAGAGAAAGAGAAAGAAAGAAAAAAAAAAGGAAGGGGAGGGGAGGGGAGGGGAGGGGAGGGAAGGGGAGGGGAGGAGAGGATGGCCCTGCATCCCATCTTAACATAGCTTGGTGATTCTCTAGCATTCTATGGAAATATTCACAAACTTGATATTCTTTAAAAACATCAAGAGATAAGTCATACATACATGCCTGCTGTATGTCTTAATTCCATTAATTCCATTAACAGAAACATTTAACCACAAAAATCCTAAACTGGAAACGAAATCACTAATTTATATGGCTAAAGTTAAAAAAAAATCACTAAGAAGTAAGAATTACAGAATAAGCTTAAAAGACATGAGAAGCAGCTAATCATGATGCTTCTTGTATGTCACACAAGTTAAACACAGCATGAAGTTTGACCAAAAGCTTTTAAAAAATGCATCTGTGCCCATATTCTCTGCCTTCTTCCTTTTAAAGATAAATCATCCTTTCTCCTGTTTAAGGATAAACCATTTCCTTTATGAGGCAATCTAACATTGTACACATTACTTTAATAATCTTCCACTTTTTTTTGCATAATCACTCTTAAAAATAAGCCTAGCTTGACTCTAACTTTCCCCTTCATCTGCCATATGTGTTTCTCTTCCATCTGTCACCTGAATGCCTTCATCTTTTGTTCTCTATGAAGCTGTTCTTCTAAAAGTCACCAATAACTCCCCATTAGAAAATTCAACAGAATTCACAAGTCCAACTTCACTGACCAGTAGAATTTACCATTAAATAATCACTTCTCCTTCCTTGAAGTGCTTACATCCCCCTTTCAGATATTCAGAGACATGGGAGTTTCTCTCTCACCTCACTGGGTTTTCCATTCCTAACCTCCTTCACACTCCCTCTCTTAATCCTTTTACTTAAGGTTCCCCAAGGATAGGACATAGTAGTTATATCTACCAGACTGTATTTAAAGTTAACTTTTATATAATCTACAACTGACAATTTTTCCTTCATCCAAAACATCTCCCTTACCCATTTACCCTGTCCGAACTTTGAATTCTCCCTGAACCCAGGTCAGTGTCTCCTTAACCTCTCCACTCAAATATACAATTTTCCATGTTCAAAATCAACCTTCTGACCTTCTCCCAACTGTATTCCCTTTATAATCTTCCCCTTCTTCATTAAATGAAAGTTTTTCTCCTGTTACTCAAACCAAAAACACTAAATTCATTCTCCACTTATTGCTTTCTCATAACTCAAATCCAACAAATCAGCAAACCCTGTTGTTCAAATGACAATTTTCTCTCACTTCTAACCTTCTACGTGGTGTCTCCGCATCTGCCCTTGCTACCTTAAAATCTGTTCTCAAACTGGCAATCAATAATTCTTTTAAACTACAAATCTACTAAGGAAACTCCCCAATAACTCTCTATCTCATTCAGAATAAAAGCCAAATGCAGGCATTTAAAAGATATAAATTCCGAGTTACTTTCTTAATTTAATATCCATTAGTAGAGAGTAACTGCAGTAACTGACCTTTAGGCTTTCCTTGAACAATTCAGCAATATTTTTGCCTCACAGCCTTTGTATATCGTATTCTCTGTGCCTAGACACTCATTCCCTCATGTTCTCCAGGTCTTTAATGTTCTCTTCTCAATGAGGCTTTTCCTGTACATGCTACTTTAAAATCTCTACCCCTCTCCCTATATAATAAACTCCCTAGGTCCCTCTTCTTGTATTATTCTCCATCATAGAATCACTATCTAACCTACTACACATTTACTTATCTAGCTACCTATCAACCTCTCTGCCCTCAAACATAACCTTAATCAAGTTAAGGATTTTTGTCTATTTTGTTTTCACTGTGACAGATTCTGTAACAGTCTTCAAGGGGTTCAGACTGATTTCAAATTTCTCCTTAGGAATAATAGGATAGCAGAAAAAGTTTTGGGAATAAAGCCCTCAATGTTCTGATGAAAATTATTTTAAGCTTAAATATTGAACTAAATCATCAATCAACTGAGAGAATAAATAAGTACATTTTCTAATATGCACAACTCAAAAAATTCATCTTCCACTAAACCTTTCTAAAATTTTATTTAAGTGAATCTAAGAATGAGAATGGCAATGGGATAAAAGAAACAATAACTAACCCAGTAATACAATAAAAGAAATCTGAGAATGGCACTTCATTGAAAGGCCAAGGAAACTCGAGATTACTTAAAAAACAGTGTAGCCAACAAAATGTCATTTTGTGATTTAGGAGCCTGAAAAGACAACTGTGAAATGCTATCAATAAAAATAGAAGTATATCTCTCTTGTGAGCAATAAATGAAAATAATGGCAGTTTAAAAGTCTAATAAAAACAAACAAAAACTATATGCAAGGCAAACCATGGTACAAATGTGAAGCATAATGTAGTATAATTTTAAGCCAATGAAAAAAGTTAAAAAATCTTCAATTCTGAGGGAAAAAAAATGTCCACTGCTCAGCTAGCTCTGAAGAAAAAACAGAAATAAGTAATATTCTGGATTGATACATAATTGCTGTATGAGAAAAACAATCACTATGTAAGAAATAACAATTACATATAATAAAATAATAAAAGTAGAATCATTTCTCTATAATGTTCTTAGCTGAAAGTCATCATTACTATCATAAGGTATTCCGACAATCAAAAAATGGGGAAAAAAAGTGTTGACAAAATATGGAGAACCTGCAGCCCTCATACATTGTTAATGTGAATATAAAATAGTGCAGCCACTATATAAAATAGTCTTGATAACTCCTCAAAAAGTTATACACAATATTAAAACATGACTGAGCAATTCTACTCATAGGTATATACCCAAAAGAACTGAGAGAGATATGCAAATAGGTACATGTGTACACATGTTAATAGCAGCACTAACTCACAATAGTCGAAAGGTAAACTGAATAAACAAACTGAAGTATATACATACAATGGAGTATTAGTATTCAGCTAAGAAAAATAATTCAGTACCAGTAAGTGCTACAACATGGATAAAAAAAGGAAAATATTATGCTAAGTGAAAGAAGCCAAACACAAAATGCCACATATGATTACATTCATATGAAATATGAAGTAAAGCTAAACCATGGAGACAGAATACAGACTAATAGATACCACAAGTGTAGGTAAGGCAGACTTTATAAAGAGAAACTGCTTATTGAGTATTTTACCTTGATGTTATATAAATGTTTTTGGAACTAGATAGAGGTAGTAAGTAGTAAAATATTGTGAATGTATTAAATGCCAGGTAACTAATTACTTTAAAGGTTGATTTTTATATTTTATAAATTTAAACAATCTATCTTAAAATAAAAAGATATTCTGCTTTTAATTCACCCTTTTCTAGTCTCATATTTGCAAAGTACTTAGAAGATTTCCATAATTTTCTTTCAAAGACTCTTGAAAACTAACATTTATGATTTTGGGGAAAAAAAACATTTATTTGGAATTCACTAATCATTTAGGCTTCATTTCAGTTTCTTTTGTTAAATTCAAGTAAAATAATAGATTTTATTTTCAAAGTATTACATTAGTTCATCTCTGTATATTAGGATTAGGGATAATTTTTATCTTACTTATTTCAATATTTACCAAATTTTTTAACATAAAATATTACTTTTATAATCAGAAAAAATGCAATTTATTAAAAGGATAAAACATGAATGCGTACTTAGAAGAGACTATTGGGGAAAAGATCTGGGTTATCCAATGATGATACACAGAACTTACAAAGATAACAATGTTTCAGACCAAGAATGATTTGAAGGTATCAGAATACACATCCAATTAATGCAGATAAAAGGAAAAGAATACAGAAATATGTACCTTACCATAAAGGCTTGATTGTATCCAGAGACTTATTCTCCTTTAAAATTCTGAGATATAACTATTTGTGTCTGTGCTCCCCCTACACTCGAACCCCAATAAGGGCTCTAGCCTTCCTCAATAGTTACCTTTCCATCAAGTCACTTGATAGCTTATAGTGAATGGGGACAGTGAAGAGAAGACACACAAGAAAAAGCAGCTTGGCTGAGGCAGAAAAACTGTCTCATTCCCCTTACTTTCCAAACAAGTCAGTAATGAACAAACTTAAAGCAGGATTTTTGAAACTGTAAACTCGACATATTATTAAATAGGAAAATAAATTTAGTTATTGGCTTCAGCATGTATTACATGAAATATAAAAGAACAAGAGCACAAAGTACATCCTATGTAATTAGTATAAAAATTGCTTTAACTTTTTTTCAGTTTCATTTATACCTATAGGAACTGGCTTACAAATGTAAAATTTTTCTTATTATTGGCTGTGGTAGGAAAAAATTGTGAACATGACCTGAGAAATTTTCAACTCTACATTTATCCTAATTTCCTATTCCTCTAAAAAAAATTAAGTGGAGGCTTAAAGGATATGGAAAATATTTGGGAAAAAAATATCTATGGATAGAAAAAGTATAGCCCTGAAAATTGCTAAGACTGCTGGTGAGAAATGTTTCTTAAAGCTTCCCCCACATATTTCATGGACAAAAAAATCTATACAATTACTATGGTAAAGGGTATTCACAGTATTCAATGTTTAAATGTATATTATGAATAAATAGATGCTTACCTTTCAGAAGAAATTTACTAATCCACAAATCTGTTTGATACTTGAAAATGCATGTTTTTGTTATGGTTCAAAGATGACACCAGCTCAATACAACAGATTTCACCAAATAGAAGTCTTGACTGGTAAACAGGAATTGAAGAGGAATCAAGATCTAGAGACCAACTGACTTCTCCCTCGACTGTTGGAAAAACATCTACCTGAAAAATAAATAAATAAAAATAACTTCAATACTCCAATTCCAGTAGCAAACTAAAATGTTCCTATTCCAGTAGGGAACCCTAAACTAAACCAAACAATGCAAAATAGCAGGCCAAACAAAAATTCATGTCAGAATATTTTAGGCTCCTGGAGGACAAACATTACCCTACTCACTAATCACTTTCCATTATCTATTTTAACTCCAGGAGGAAAGTATCATTTTATAATACCAATAATAAAAGACATATCTCTCTCTCTCTCTCTCTCTCTCTCTCTCTCTCTCTCTCTCACACACACACACACACACACACACACACACACACAGTCAGACCTCACTATAAAACAAATCACTTGTTATAACTTCATTTAACTTTCTCCTGAAATGACATACAAATCTACTCTTCTAACATACAGTAAAATAATATATTTTAAAATGATATAAAAAATGGAAATTTGACATTTTGAAAACATGTAAAAATTCCATTAAAAATGGATTTCAAAGCATTAATATAAAATTAGCGTATGATTACATCTGTGATGACAAGTGAATATTATTTATTTGTGAGTGAAAAATTAATTTACATAGCTTTTTCCTAGAGCAAAAGAAAAAACACATTACTTCATTTAGTAATGTATTTCCATAAATTATATGATGTAATCATATTTCTATACAAAATTCAAAATAACAACTAAAGTTCTTAAACAGACTATCCAATTTAAGCAAAAACCTCTTAATATAATAAATTACTAAACATATTATCATCCACCTCTAGATTTCATTCTTAGTTTCTTAACATTCAACAACCTGTTAAGAAGTATTGGTGGCACACTATATGTGCAAAAATATAGCAGCCTTCAGGTAATATGACGTAAAATGTCAGTGGCAGACAACTAAAAAATATGATAGCAAATGGACCTTAAAATTACTGAGAGTTGAAAGGAATTAATTAGATCAAACACATTGTAGTATCATGTGCTCCTTAAACCAAATAACAGAAGTAACCCACTGGAAAAAGGATTTCCAGAAACTGTCTTATGGCATTTTAGATATTTCTATTTTATTAAATATAATTCATGTTTCATCTGTGTTTGTATTCTTGTTTGCAATAATTTATTATATTAAAATGCAGAACTTCTGGGCTCAGGATGTGGCTCAGCAGTAGAACGCTTGCCTAGCACGCACGAGGTCCTAGGTTTGATCCTCAGTGTCACATAAAAATGAATAAATAAGGTATTCTGTTCAACTAGAACTAAAAAATAAATATTTTTTTAAAATGCAGAACTTCCTATTTATTTATATAATTAATTGGTGCTGGAAATTGAATCCAGGGGTGCTCTTCTTATTTTGACATGATTTTGGCATGATATAGCCCTAGCTCTTATTTTTTTTATTTTTGAGACAGTCTCAGTAAAGTTGCCCAGGTAGCCCTGAACTTTTGATACTCCTCTCTCAGCCTTTTGAGTAGCTGGGATTATAGGTGTGCACCAACACCTGGCTTAGCATTTCCTTATTTTAAACTTTCAATCTTATCTGAAAAGTTTCAAATGATACTCTTCTAAATTATAATACACATACAGAGAATATCTTAATGTTTTCACTGGATCTTTGCACAGCAATATATTCACATAACTTTTCTTCTATGGTTGAACCAAAAATTTCTGACCATTAAAATAAAATGTGTCTTTCTCATCTTTGCTTTGTAAAAACAGACCATTTTTGTCTCTTTAGAGTGAAAGTATTCAAATATCATTCGACTACTTTAACGTTATCTGTTTTATGATTAATGTGTATTTAAGTAACACTGAATATATATTGTCATACCACTGTCTTACCATTATTTAAAGAATGATGGCTATTTACCTCAAGAAGTATGACTGTAACCAAAAAAAAAAAAAAGTGACACTACAATCAATGTCCGGAGTAATTATAATTTATTTTATTTCTAAATACATACTTTAAACCAATTTGGGGCCAACTTTCCATTTCTTACACTGCTAGGGTCATTAATTAACCTTATTTTGACATGATATATTGAATATATCATGCCAAATATATTGAATATATCATGTCAAATTGATATACAGTGAAGGAAACCAAGATGGGAGAAAAAGAGAGGGCATTATAGGCAAAATTAGGAAACACATATGATCCCCTGTACACTCACTAAGGCCACAGCAAACAACTACACTTCCTCAGCAACTCATATGCAGAACTATTTACCAGGCTCTCCATGAAGACTATACTGGCTCCTTTTCTAGTTATTCTCTTAGGAATGACATAAATATTGAGAAATCTAGAAATAGATATACACATGCACATATAAAAAATTATTGTCAGTATGTAAGTTACTGCTGCCCTGGGATTGCAATAATTTATGTAACATCTGTTTTCATATTTTTCTAATTTTTTCCCTAATTAGCATGCATATTTAACGCATAAATGCTCAGACCACCTTTTTTCTGCTGACTGTGCCCATTTTTCCCCCTGAAGTTGTGTACTCCTAGGTAGAATTTAGAATACATGGAAACCAAAAGTTTATTGAAAGTACTAATTTTAAAATGTAAACAGTACAAAACTAATTTTCAAGAGAACACTGAAGTCTTAGGAGTTTTCACAAGTACATGTCAATCTGTCAGCAATAGTCATGTACTAAATAAAGACCCAAATGAAACAAAAACAAACAAAAAACCTACATAAAAGCAAAATTCTAATATTGTCTTAACTTTAAATTCTAACTTTCCCAAGAACTAAGAAACTTATTAAAATAGCTATGATTTCGTGTCTCGACAGGGTTGGTACAATTTTTAAATGTTTATGCCTCAAACAACTAAAATAAATGGACAAATCCCACAGGTAAATATCAAGATGTGTGTGACCAACCATCTCCTTTTTAAATTGTAAACCTCAAATACAACGCAGATTCAACAAAAGGACAAAGTTTTAGTCTAAAGCTTATGAAAGTTCAATCCAAGTTCTGGAAAGCTCTTAAATCAAAATATTACTTATATTCACTTTTAATAGAAAAAGTAAAACTAAAGGCAGATCAAATCAATGCAACCACAACTTAAGTATTTTCAAATAACAATGCTTAGGATGACAACAATGTAGCCCTATCTGAACTTTACTCCAGAATTAATCACTTTGTATATTAATTGCTTATTTATAGACTTTAGTCAGTCATTTGCTATTTGTCATCTACTGTCAAGACTATTCTGGGCCTTTGTAAACACTAAAATTTTGTCAGCCTTCAAGAAGCTTACAGTTTTACTTGGGGAAACAGCACATAATTATGCAAATGCATAACTGTGAGATTTTTATACCAGGAAACAGGATTTAGTTCAGAGATCAGCAAAGGCCTAAGAAAACAGTTTTAAGATGAGGTCTTAGTGTTATAGGATGTATTCCAACCTACGGCACAGCAAGTGCAAAGGTCCAAAAAATAAGTAAGACCAGCACATTTTATGTCAAGAAAGACCAGTTGCGACTGGAAAGGGAACACATGAGAACCAAAATGAGGCAGAAAAAGTAAGCAAAGACACTAAAGGGCTTAAAATAAGTTATGACAATCAACTCTACTTTGAAAAACACCACATTTGGCTAACTCACAGTGAGGGCCAAAAGGTGGCAGGGGAAGAGTCAGATGTGAGATAAGAATAACCTAAACAAAGATGATAGAGAAGGCAGAAGAGACTTCTGTGATTACAATCAGCTGATCTTGGTGGGAGATTAGATTATGTAGAGGATGAGTATGGCTAGCAATTCCTTTCACTGATGTACTGAACTCTGAAAGAAGATAAGGCACAGAGGGAAAGAGCTTAAATTTAGATTTAGGTATGTTAAACAGTTTACCTGTTGCTGATGTCTCATAGGCATTTCAATTTAAATGTCTGCAGTTATAAGGAATGTCTGGGCTAGGATCAAATTTAGAATTTGCCAGAATATGAGCATTTATAAAAAATGAAAACCTATATCTTTTCCAATCAGAAAAATCTTCAAAAATCCAATGCCTTCCTAGTTTGTAGCTATTACACTATATCAGAATAGAGAAGTATTTCATATCTTGACAAACTCATTTAGGCTATTATTGGTTAATCCACACAGCATATTTGCATTTTATGTCTTATTTTGAACTGCTTAATAATAGTTATCATTTACGGAAATTATTTACTTTGAAATAGAATTGCATTTAGTACTCTAAAAATATGCATTAAAAGTCATTAATCTGGGGGGATAGTAGAGGATAGGAAAGGCAGCAGAATACAACAGACACTAGTATGGCAATATGTAAATCAATGGAAGTGTAACTGATGTGATTCTGCAATCTGTATACGGGGTAAAAATGGGAGTTCATAACCCACTTGAATCAAAGTGTGAAGTATGATATATCAAGAACTATGTAATGTTTTGAACAACCAACAATAAAAATTTTAAAAAATAGAAAAAAAAGTCATTAATCCTCACAATAATCTTAATTATCACATCCACTTTTCAGATGAGGACAGTCAAGTTTAGGGAAGTGTAAAGTTACTGGTAAGTCACTAAATGATAAAGCTTCCAACTCAGGTTATCCAAACTCATGGTCCATGCCATGTCCACCTAAAATAAAGGGTAGTATGTGTAGTATCAGGGGTCTTGAATTGTAAAAATAGATCAATTTCAGTTACAATCCTGACCACAGAACACCACGTAAGTACTCTGATCTATGTTTCCTCACCTGAAATTCTTAGTAAAACCTACTGACATTTTAGGAAATGTAAGTCAAACATCTGAACTGACATCCCCATACCAACACATGTTCCTCCTACCTAGGGGGTGAGAGGTGCCAATGGAGGGAAGATTTAGAGGCTATTCACTGAACTTATTGTCCTTCAACTAATAAACACTGACCATGAAAGCTTTGAAAACTAAACAGTATGTGGGATGGCAGGCAGGTCATTGGGAACAGCTAATCAGTTCTCCTCTGCTCTTCTCCCAAGTGGCAAAAAAAGAACATCCATCAGAAAAGACAGAAGCCAAAATTCTAAAAACTGCCAGTGAAGAATTCAGCAGTGCTTCAAAACCTTTAGTGTGTATAAAAACCATCTAAGAAGCTTATCAAAGTGGTGATTCAGAATCAGACTGACAGGACAAATAGATGTGAATGGTGGGAACATAAAGTTAAGGGAATAATTCTACCAAATGGGTCCACTATGCTGACCCCTACATGCTTCTTTTCCAAGAAGCAATTTATTTACCTGCAGCCCTCCCTCACTAAAATGATGTAACAGGATATGTTATATTCCTCAGCAAACTACCATTTATCTACAGGAGAAATGCAGGCACAAAATAATTCCAATAAGAGGCACCCAAGTTACCCTGAAGGGGAAGACTTTTGTGATTTTCACAAACTAGATGCTAGAACTCGGGAAGAGAAGGATAATTCCCCCTAATCATAAACTCTATAAGAAGAGATTATAATTAGAACTTGTCATCATGGGCCAAAGTGACCTACAGTGCTCATGGAAGTGGGAACTTGAAAATCTGATGTCATTCTGATGTCAGTCAAAAGTCAAGAGGTGGACCTGGGTGGGACTCTTGGAAGCTTCCTGGGGAAGCTTAGTATAAAATTTTCAGATTTTTTTATGATTATTATCAATGTGTCTTTTCAGTAAAATCAAAAAAAAATCAATCAATCAATCAATGTGGAATCCTTCTCCTCTGAGAGGACCCATTCTCTCCTTAGAGTGCCCCCTTTTTCCATCCTTTCTAATAAACTCAACTCTATTACTCTTGAGTGACATCTCTGAAATGTCTTTCCAACTTGATCACAAGAATTGACATTTGGGGAGAACTTCACAGTGCCTCGGTTTCCCAGAAGTCCCCAATCCTATATCAAGATCCTCCAAATATTTTGATACAATAGATGACTTTTCAAGCCTTCTCAGAATATATCTACCAACTAACCACTTTCCATTCTTTAGGCACAAAATTTTTAAATTTTTGAACATACATATTTTATTCAACCTAATTAAATCATATCCAACTTAATTTAAAAATTTCAGTTTTTTATGATTATTATCACAATGTCTCTTCAGTAAAAAACAAGAGATGACTAAATAAAAAGTTTCAACTATACAAAAAAAATAACTGCATGATTTTCCTTAATATAAAATTTAATCTTCTGGTTAAAAATTAAGTCATTTACTGATATTTTTGGTAGAAGACATAGGAATTGTTTAACGGAGATGAATACGGAAAATTTTGTTGCAAAATTTATATGTAAAAGGATACAATAACAGCTAACAAAAAAGGACAAAAAGGAGTAAGAGCTTACATCTAACCTTGCTTAATGACACTAATGGACATTAACATACACTGGTACCAAAGGAGCATTCAGGACAAAAAATATTTCCCATACTTCCAATCAAACTTAAAACGTTTGTGTCATGAAACTGTCTATACTGAGTACCGTTGAACAAACTGCACTCAATCTGATCTGATGCCACACCAAGTTAGGGCTATCAGCATTGTTCTGGTGGCATAGAGATTCTAACTCCAACAAAACTCCCCAACTTTCCCCCAAGGATAACTACTTGTTTTTTAATTTGGAAATTTCAACATGAATATTTTTCTTTCAAGGCCTATCTATGAAGATGAATATAGTCCACTGAAATTTAGTTTTTTTACATAGTTTTCCCTGTATTCTTCTAAATCAATGAAAATATTCAAGCGATTTTTTACCCCTTGATATTTACATACATGCCAGAACCATGTTAGGAAATAATGTCAAACATAATAAAGTCTCCTTGAAAAATGAACATTAGTAACAATATGAAGTTATCTTATTCAATGCCTCCTCCCCGCCACCAAAAAAAAAAAAAAAAAAAAAAGGAGGAAATTAACACTAACTCCATATAGCTAGCAAATGGTATGGCTGGGAGTTGAACCCAAGCAATATGACTCCTGTCCATTTGGTCTTAACCATGCCACATTGATTTAAAATGAATTCTTAGTATAACATAGTTTACCTGACCATAATGTACTCTGCTCATGAATTTCCTTCAATTTCATAAATCTTGATAGATTTATATCACTGTTTTTGAGATCTGGCTCTGTCCCTTTAGCTTTATTAAATGAAATGCTTTCAAGACGTCCTAATAGAATCTATTTTCACTTACCAAAATGACTCTTCATCTCATATTAGTATAGAACATTTTTCTCCCAAATATTCATGCTTATTTTTCACTAACCATAGTTGGTATCAAACTAGATCCCAGATTACATTAAGCTCAAAGCAGAACAGAAACCAATGCACATGAAATTCGAGAATTTTTTGAAATTCAAATGTTATACATTCAATATTGCTCTTGATGCCAAAAATACAGTTTTTGTACTGAATAAACTGGTTCCACATGGGATCAAGCAGATATCAAGTTCAATTTAGCTTAAGAAAAACAAATATATTTGTTCCTATCATTCTTTTCAAATGAACCAAAAGAGGCTGGGTCAATCCAGAGACACAGGATTCAATGAAATCTTGAAGAACACCAGTCAAAATGAACCCATGGAAAGTCAGAAAATTCCAGGAACTATTATTTTTCACTAAGAAAACAGCAGATTAATCTAACTCTGATTTAAAAAAAAAAAAAAAGAATCCCTTAAGCTAATTTCAGTCTTTGTTCATTTCCTGTGCCCCCCCCCCCCAAAAAAAATAAAAAGGCCATGGGACTTTTCAAAACAGGTATCTTTCACAATATAATAAGACGACAAGCATTGTCTATAATTTTGTTTCATATTCTACATTTTCAATTCTAGCCTTCTATTTCTGCATCTCATTAACTACTCCTTATATTACCCCATTTGTTTCAAAGTTCCTTAAAAAGAAAATCCAGTGCCATTTTGTGATATCATCTGGTGTCACCTTTTATCCAATAAATACTATCTGCATGATCAAATTGTTCAAAAAGAAAAGTCCGAACTGTATTTGGTTGCATTAGAGGAAAGCCAAAGAAAAAGACCATCCCAGGTTAGTCTTAAACTCTGAGGGAGCTTTGGTTCTCAGAAAATGAAAGGCAACACTGATTAAAACTAGAAAAAGACAGAGGCAGAAGAGTTGAGTGTGCTCAATAAAGGACTCAATCATTTAGATTTTTTTTTTTCCCTAGCTTGTGGCTCATGATTTTTCCACCACTCATTTTATTACCAAACTACTGTTCCTTTATTGATCTCACTGCCTTTTATCTCTCTGTTATCTCTTTCTCATGGAGAAATAAAGGAAATCTTAACAGGATAATGTTGTTAATCAGCAGCAATACAGAAAAATGGTTGAGAATCAATTACCAAGTACTTAGTGAGAAAGACAGCTCTAAGGGAGATAGAGTAATAAAAAAACAAACTAGCATTGTGGGTACAGAACTATAGGACTTAGAGGCAAAAGAATATGAGAGAAATGGTGGTGCCTACACAGAATGCAGAAGAAAAGTAAGTTTATTACATTCCCAAGATTTCTAATTTTTGTGGCACGGAAGGTACAAAAAGAGGGTAGAGACAAAAAAGACCAAGTGGGAGAAAAACAAGATACTCTTTTCCCAATATCTTCCTTCGGTATCTTGATCCCTAAAATAGGTATGTTGAGGATAAAAGAAGGAATAAGAGTATTATCTAAATTTTATTTTTGCTAACTTTTATAGCATAAAGTAATTTGAATTCACTGACTGAAGTTTGGAAAACAGATGTCAGCATTTATTTCACAGGTATTTAGGATTTTATTTTAAAGTCTCCTTAGTTCTAAACAACAGTATTACAAACCTAGAAAAATATCCAATTGAATCTTTAAAAAGTCACAAAAAGTGGTTTTATGATTTAAATAATGTCTCATTTTGGTACTGATTTTAAATATGAACAATCCAACTGAATTCTCAGATTTGCAATTTAGGTTACTTTTTTAGTAGATTTCCAATAAACACTCTGATAAGATAAATAAGAGTATCATACATGTACTGGTGCTAGTGTTTCAATCTGTCTAATAACAATAAAATAGCCGTGAATTAATTTACATATCTAATGTCATTTTTGGTTCTCAGGATATTTTTTTTTTGAGAGAGAGAGAGAGAGAGAAGAATTTTAATATTTATTTTTTTTTTAGTTTTCGGGGGACACATCTTTCTTTGTATGTGGTGCTGAGGATCGAACCTGGGCCGCACGCATGCCAGGCGAGCATGCTACTGCTTGAGCCACATCCCCAGCCCCTCAGGATAATTTTTTAAATGTATTCTTCAAAAAAATTCGTCAACATATTTAAAGTTTCCAAGAAAAATTACTACTATGGTCTCATAGTTTATCAAATGTTTAAATCAAGAATATTCAAAAATCTTATGACAAATAATCTATGTTAAGCTATTATAAATTAGTGAAATGAAACAGGAGAAAAATCACAAAAATGAGAAATACAGTATGCCAAGCCTTTTGGTTCTAAAACCAAAGGATCATGATGTTGTTTTAAATTTTTAACGTTTTCCATTTGTGATACAGAAAATTCAAAAAAGGCTATGAAGCAACTGGCTATTATTCTCCAAGGGTGGAAGCCCAAATAAAACATTCAGCTGTTAGGACATGGAAGGCTAGGAAAGGGACACCTAAAAACATTTTTTGTTTTGTTTTGTTTTGTTTTGTTGGGGGGGGGGCGGTGGTAGTACTAGAGATTGAACCCAGGGGTACTTAACCCCTGAGCCACTTTAACACAGCTCTCTACTTGGCAGATCACCCAAACAAAAACTATCATGACTATCATGACATATGAAGAACTAAATAATACAATCAGTAATTTAGACTTAACAGATATATAGAGAATATTCCATTCATCAATGAGGGAATACACTTTCTTTTCAGCAGCACAGGAATCCTTCTCAAAAATAGTCCACAAAGCAAGTCTTAGCAAATAAGAAAAAAATAGAGAGACTATCCTTCATTTTATTATACCATAATGAAATGAAATTAGGATTCAATGATAAAATAAAAAATAGAAGTTACTCTAATACCTAGAGGCAAATAATATACTATTGAATGATAAATGGATAGCAGAAGAAATCATGGATGAAATTTAAAAAATACTTCGAGGTAAATAAGAATAGAAATACAACAAATCAAAATCTCTGGGATACTATGAAGGCAATACTAACAGAAAAGTTCACTGCATTGAAGTCATTCTTTAAAAGAAAAAAAGTCAACAAATAAATGACCTAACATTACATCTCAAAGCCCTAGAAAAAGAGGAACAAATCAACACCAAAAGCAGAAAACAGCAAATAATTAAAATCTAAGCTGAAATCCATGAAATTGAAAACAAAAGGAACAATTAAAAACATTGACAAAACAAAAATTGGTTCTTTGAAAAAAAAATAAAATTGATAAACACCTATCCACGCTAATGAAGAGAAACAGAAAATTCACATGATTAAATACACGAGAAAAAAGTAGCTATCATGATGCGCACTACTGAAATACAGAAGATAATTAGAAACTATTTTGAAAATCTATACTCCAATAAAACAATAAAAAGTAGAAAATTTTGAAGATGTCAATAAATTTCTAGAGACATATGACCTACCCAAACAGAATCAGGAGGATTTAAACAAATCAATTTAAAGCAATGAAATAGAAGATACCATCAAAAGCCGACCAATCAAGAAAAGCAAGAGCAGACATATTTCAAACATTTCCAAACTCATTCTATGAGCCTAATATCACCTGATACCAAAATCAGACAAAGACACATCAAGGAAAAAAAACTTAAGACCAATATCCCTGATGAACATAGATGCAAAAATTCTCAATAAAATCCAGACAAATCACATACAAAAATATATTTAAAAGATAGTGCACCACACTCTCGTGGAGTTCATCCCAGGGATGCAAGGTTGGTTAGACATACAGAAATCACTAAATGTAATTCATCACATCAACAGACTTAACCACAAGAATTTGACAAAATACAGCACCCCTTCATGTTCAAAGCACTAGCAAAACTAGGGGTAGTAGGAACATACCTCAATATAGTAAAAGCTATATATCTAAACTCAAGGCCAACATCATTCTAAATGGAGAAAAATCTAAAGCATTCCCTCTAAAAACTAGAACAAGACAAAGAGGCCCTCTTTGACCATTTCTATAAAACAAATCCTTGAAATGTTCACATAGCAATTAGAAGAAAGAAATTAAAGGGTTATGAATAGGAAAAAAGGCACTCAAACTATCCCTATTTGCTGATGACAGGATTCTATATTCAGAAGATTCAAAAAGTCCCATCAGAAAACTTCTAGAATTAATAAATGAATTCAGGAAAGTATTGGGATATAAAATTCACACCCATGAATCAAACGCACTCCTATATATCAGTGATAAATTCACTGATAGAGAAATTAGGAAAACAACCTTATTCACAATAGCCTCAAAAAAATAAAATACTTGGGAAATCAATCTAACAAAACAGGTGAAAGTCCTCTGCAATGAAAACTACAGAACACTAAAGAAGGAAATTGAAGATGACCTTAGAAGAAGGAAAGACCTCCCATGCTCCTGGAAAGACAGAATTAATATTATCAAAATGACCATACTACCAAAAGCATTATACAGATTTAATGTAATTCCTATTAAAATCCCAATGACATTCTTGATAGAAATAGAAAATGCAATCATGAAATTCCTTTAGAAAAATAAAATAGCCAAAGCAATCCTTACCAAGAAGAGTTAAGCAGGAACATCACAATACCAGACCTTAAACTATACTACAGAGCATAATAACAAAAAAGGCATGGTATTGGCACCAAAACAAACATGTAGACCAATTGCACAGAAAAGAAGACACAAACCCAGATAAATACAGCTATCTCATACTAGACAAAGGTGCCAATAATATTCACTGAAGAAAAAAAGGGAAAATTGGAAATCCTTATGTAACAAAATGAAGTTAAACCCCTCTCTTTCACCATGCAAAAACTCAACTCAAAATGGATCAAAGACTTAGGCACTAGAACAGAGACCTTGAGCCTTATAGAAGAAAAATCAGGCCCCACACTTCACCATTTCAGCTTAGGATCTGACTTCCTTTAAAAGACTCCTAAGGCGCAAGTAGTAAAATGAAGAATCAATAAATGGGATGGATTCAAATTGAAAAGCTTCTTCTCAGCAAAGGAAAAAAATCAATAACGCGAAGACAGAGCCTACAGAATGGGAGAAAATCTTTACCACATGAACCTCTGACTGAGCATTAATCTCTAGGATATATAAGGAACTCAAAAAACTTAACACCAAAAAATAAATAAATAAATAAAAATAACCCGATCAATAAATGGGCTAAAGAATGGGACAGACACTTCAAATAAATATAATTCATCAACAAATATATGAAAAAATTCAACCTCTAGCAATTTGAGAAATGCAAATCAAAACTCAGTTCTAAGATTTCTTCTCACTCCATTTAGAATGGCAATTATCAAGAATACAAGTAATGATGAATGCTGGCGAGGATGTGGGGGAAAAAAGGTATACTCATACATTGCTGGTGGGACTGCAAATTGGTACAACCATTCTGGAAAGCAATATAGAGATTCTTCAGAAAACTTAAAACAGAAACACCATTTGACCCAGCTATGCCACTCCTGGGTATATACACAAAGCACTTAAAATCAGCATACTACTGATTTTATGTAGTGATTCAGCCGCATCAATGCTTACAGCAGCTCAACTCATAATAGCTAAATTATAGAACCAGATCTAGGTGTCCTTCAATAGATGAATAAAGAAAATGTAATACACACACACACACACACACACACAGTATTATTCAGCCTTAAAGAAGAATGAAATGATGGCATTTACTGGTAAATGGATGGAGCTAGAGAATATCATGCTAAGCAAAATAAGCCAATCCCAAAAAACCAAACACTGAATATTTTCTCTGATATGCAGATGCTACTTCACAATAGAATTAGGGAAGAATAGAGTTACTTTGGATTAGGCAGAGGGGAGTGAAGGGAGGGGAGGGGGCTTAGGGGTAGGAAGGATAGCAAAATGAATTGGTCATTATTACCCTACGTACATACATGACAACAGGACCAGTATGATTCTACATCATGTACAACCAGAAAAATGAGAAGTTATACTCCATTTATATATAATGTGTCAAAGTTCATTTTACTGTCATGTATGAATAATTAGATTTTGAAAAAAGAAAACATAGGAAAAAAAGTATTATACATATTTTCTTTGGACTATGATTACTCTTTTTTGACCCTAAGTAGATTAATATATTTCCAGTTGAATAAAACCAAGATTTGGTACCCACCAATCACTTAACATAACTTTAGTCACTATCAATTGGCTGAAAGCCATATTTTGAATTCACTTAGAGCCAGGCTACCACATCCCCGAAACCCATCTTTAGATTGCTACATTTCTCTTCTAGGCTAGTCTTCCTAAACAAAGACCTTTCTTTGAAGTACACATTTTTTAAAGCAGTTGACCAGCAATTTTTTTTTTTTTAAACAGGGCCAGCCTTCCCACACTTCATATGATTAACAATCTCAGGTCATCTTCTTTAAAATTTTACTTAAAATATATATGTATATATGTGAGTATATATTTTTTTAATTTAAAAAGAAAACATTTAAAACATTTGTCAATGAACCTTGATTTTATTCATTTATACGTGGTGCTGAGAATTGAACCAGGTGCCTCACACATGCTAGGGAAGCACTCTATCACTGAGCCACAATATTATCCCCTCTCAGATTATCTTTGCATTAAGTGACTCGTCAACATGGTTTCTTTCTAAAGGAGGTAGGCTCTTTAACCTTAACAAGTATTAGTCATATAGTATTAAATATTTTTACAAAAACCACATAATTCAAATACCCACAGCAAATTTATAGCATCCTAAGGACCATGCACATCAGAAAACTATAGAACTTTTTCAGGATGTCAAGTCTTAGTAGAATTCAATTATAAGGAATGTGCTGAACTACATGTAATAAAAATGTCTAGTTTAGCTGGAATTTTTAGCAACTAGAATTCTGCTCTATAGCAATTCTGATGTTTAGAACTTAAAAGTACCATTTTAATAATACCAGAAAGGTTAAATTACATCCTGAACAGTTTGTGTACTGGGTACAAATACTTTAAACCAGGGAAAGGATAGTCTTTTTAGCAACTAGAACATTTGATCATGCAGGAAAATAAAGTTCACCATATCTATGTGATTCATTTGATCAACCTCCATAATTAAAGATGAGAAAAGTATGCTTCATTTTGGGAAGCATACCATTAAATATTGTCATGTATATATTAACTCAATTCTATCCAACAAATCTCATGGGGCTTCTAAGCAGAAAGGAGGGAGGGGGACTTTTTAGAAGGGAGTTAACAGGGATTGAACTCAGGGGGCTTTTAACAACTGAACCACATCCCCACCCCTTTTAATATTTTATTTAGAGACATGATCTAGCAAGGCCCTAAGGAACTCAGCTAAGTTGCTGAGACTGGCTTTGAACTTGCAATCTTCCTGCCTATGTTCCTAGTGGGGGGTGCACTGACGCACACCTGTACTTAACATCCAATAATGCAACATGGAAATCAGACTTTTTCATAATATTGAATGAACCTTTTAATTTAAGATGTAGACAACTGACCAAATTATTGCATCTTCTGTAGTATGCTCTTGGGGAAAAAAAAAAAGATAAACCATATGAACATGCTCTCTGGATTTTAGTACATTTATCTTACTCATCTCCCTCTTCCAAACTGAATAGAACAGAAGTAAAACAGATCTCTCATTCCATCACGATCATACTGATCCTCTTTCCCTCCCAATAATATCAACCAGAGACTCCTTAAAAGAGTCTAATTTTTACCAAAGTGTTCTCTCATGGGGCATTTTTACTTTATTCTTCACTCAAACCTTTGGTTATCCCCAATATCTGAAACATAAGGATAGTGTAATCAATTATAAAAGGATGACAGTGCAGTATTTTAATAATTAAAATTATGAGTAGTGATTATTAATTTACAAGGAAATTTTTATTATACTAATGGTGAAATATATATAAATGAAATAAAAATAAGCCTAAGAAAGGTTTACTATAGTTAAATATGACAATGTCCTTCAAGAAAAAAAAAGTTAATATGGCTATTTATCATAAGTCTTTTTAGGGTTCAGTTCAGGTTTTCAAATTCTTTAGATCAAAACATATACTTTGACAGAGAAGTCATTTCCATATTGAACAAAAACAACCATAACCACAAATAACCAAAACCTAGTGAACTATGTTACTATGTTAAAGAAGGATCCTGGCAGATACCAATAATTTCAGATAAAACAAAGTTCCACCTCTGGATATTCTGGGCAATATAATAAAAAAGAGGAAAACTGAAAAAGAAGTAACTTTTGAAGGGGAATTTGATTAAGCTAATTCAATTTTACTGAAGAGAATGATTAACTATGCAAAAGCTACTAGAACTTATTAGATCAAAAATCAGCTATTTTCCAGAATACCTCTTTGGATAGTAATATACAGATATTTTCCCACAGAAATAATCTAAAAAGTCAGGTAACTACTTACAGAAGAAAATAAGTTTTAAACCTTCATTATTGGCAGGAGATTTCAAAGAATAGCATTAAGGTGGATGTAATCACCATCCATCAATACAAACTGCAATTTAAAATATTTTCTCAATAACTAGTCTGCACTACGGAAAAAAATTTTTAATTTCCATATATGGTACTGAATAAAAATGGAATAAAATTAAATCCACTTTAAAGCTTTACATAATGACCTCCAGTGGCTTACAGTCTCTCTTCAATCTTTACTTCCAACTCTACATTATGTAAATCCACATTAGCAATCTAACAACTTGACACAACTCTATGTTTTTTTTTTTATTTGAAACCTACAGTTTTCAGAGATTATGAAGGAAAAGAAACCAAGGTGTGTTTAAAGGGCAAAACAAAGAGCTAGATTACATTTGCCATTTTGACAGGCCCCTCCCAGACCTTGATTTCTGCTCACTTTGATAGCAACAGTTCTCTCAAAGCCTACAAAATCCGGACAGGACCTACAGTAATCAAGGAGAAAAATAACTGGTCTTGGCAAACAGGCTAACAATCATCTCTGTCATCTCACTTTATAATCCCCTGTTTAGTGGGGATTATCTGTTAATACTGCATAGTAGGTGAGCCATTATAAGCCAAGCTATAGCATCATCTCAATAGATCAAAAATTATTTTGATAACATTCAACATCACATGAGATTAAATGCTAAAACAATTATTAACTGGAAATGTGATGAAGTGAACAAAATGTATCTTTCCAAAAAATCTACAGTAAAAATCACATTACAAGCTCCTTTTAAAAAAATTTTATATATATATATATATGAAATGCAGATGCCCATTATTCCCACTATACTCAAGACTGTACTAAAAGATCAAGACAGAGGAGGAAAAAAACATTGAGTAAAAAGGAAAGAAACAGAAGGGGGCAAAATTGTTGTTTTTCATATAGAACAATCTATGTAGGACATCCAAGTGGATCTATGAACATTTCATTAGATTTTATGAAAAAACTCAAAAAGCTCACTGGATATACACAAAAAATGTCTCTGATTTTGTTTTCATATGTTCACTTTCCTAATCCATGATTATCTCTTTGTATTTCTGTGTCTTCTTCAGTGGGTTAAGTCTTTATTGAAAGGCACCAACACTACACAATGCATTAAGCACTAAGCTTTGATAAAAAGAGAAAAACATTCCTCTACCCCTTCTCAGAATATCTGTGACATTTTCACATTTTTAATTCTTTTACCAAATTGATTCGGTAATTCAACCATGCTATACTATTAGTTGCTATTTTGGCCAGATTCTGACAGGTGAGGTATACTCTACAACATCAATAGTATATATAATTTTTTTCTGATATTAGAATAAAATGGTCCCAGTTCATTATTCTTAGTGAAACCACAGCCCAACTTAAAAGTACCACTTTGCTGGTGGCAAAATGAGAGTCCTATGACAGCTCCATGTCCAGCTATACAGCCTCCAGTGACATTTCTGCACTGACTTCTTACCATGTTTTACCAGTATTTTGTTTCTTGTATCTGAGTGTTATCTGAAAATCAGGAGCGGTTTTACTATGATTCCAGAGGATTCCTAAAGTTTATTGTCAAAAGCACCTGAGCATATTTTTATTTCCTATATTTAATTCACTTTACAATCCTAGTTTTTTTAAATCATCATTTACTTCCATTTCATAAACTTCTTCAAAATCTAGCAAAACACTAGCACTACAATGATCAACATTTAGTAGATGGATGCAATACCTTTATTTATTTATTTCATGTGGCACTAAGGATCGAACCCCATGCCTCACACTTGCTAGGTAAGCGCTATACTACTGAGCCACAACCTCACTCCCTGGGTACTTGCTTTCTTATGTTACTCACCCCCATCCTAATTTTTTTTGTCTCGGCTGTTGTTTTATTTACCAGTCTCATCCAACTATCAGTTCCCATTGTGAAAGTTTCCCAAATTTATATCTCTAGCTCTGACCTGTATTCAAAGATCCAGATCATGACTGACAAACACATAATACACAAACAGAATTCACCAGTGAGTTGTATGTTGGTTCAAGGGGCTTCTCAGTGCTCCTCTGAACATCAATATGCTCTCTGATACCATCACTGAAGAAACCTATTCACCATCTCCAATCATTCCCTAAATATCTACATCAGATTGCCCAAACCAACACATTATACTCAATATATCAAATACAGGACTCATTACATTTCCCCCCAAACCTTCTACTCTATATCCTACTGAACAATATGGTGTATCTCAAATTTCTCTATCTTTATTCTCTGTTATTGTTTGGATGTGAGGTGTCCCTGAAAAGCTCACATATGAGAAAATGCAAGAAGGTTCAGGAGAAATGATAGGGTTGTAAGAGTCTTAACCCAATCAGTGATTTAATCCCCAGGTAGGGATTAACTGAGTGGTAACTCAAGTGGTAGGGTGTGGTTTGAGGAAGTAGAAATTGGGGCGTGGCTATGAGTATATATTTGTATCTGGTGAGTGGAGTCTCTCTCTGCTTCCTGATTGCCATTTGAGCTGCCACACTTTTCCACCATGATATTCTGCCTCAACTCAAGCCCTTGGGAATGGAGATGGCCTTTTATGGACAAAGACCTCTGAAATCGTGATCCCTAAATAAATCTTTCTTCCTCCACAACGGTCACAGCAGTGTAAAAAGCTGACTAAAACATTCTCCAATACCATACCCTACCTAATATTAAGCACTTAATACCTCTTAAAACTAAGCTGCTATTTATCTGCTAGCTTCCTACCTAGTTTCCCATCTACAGTCTCTTCCCATTTTTTTCAATCTTACTAAGTGCTATAAAAGCAATTTGATCTTCTCACTTTTAACACTCAAAAGCCACATGAGAGGATGTGGCAGGAGGATTGCTAGTTCAAAGCCAGACTCAGCAACTTAGAGAGACCCTATCTCAAAAAATAAAAAGAAGGGACTAGGAATGTAGCTTGGTGGTTAAGAGCCTCTGAGTTCACTCCCTGGTAACAAAAAACAAAAAAACAAAAAAACTCAGATTTTCTCCTTATACAATGGGACATATTATGATACTATTTGCTTAAATCTAGGGATTAGAATTTATGTTGTGAAGTGACTTAGTCACCTCAAAGTAAAAACTGACAGCAAACAGGCAGGTGAACACGTACGTTTTTACCTCAGAATATAGGTATAGACTAGAGATATCACTCAGAAAAACTAACATAGATGGTAATTTTAGCCACAGATTTGCTTAGAAATATGGAGCTTAAAAAGACAGACCAGAATTTGAAAAGAAGAAGCCTATAACACATTAATGCAAGAAGCAAGAACCAGTGAAGAAGACTAAGAAGGAAAAAGCACAAAACGCAATTTTGTAGACACAATGAGTTTTGGAAAAAATACTTAGAAGAAGGTATAGTCTACCATATTGAATGTTATTAAGAGTAAAAGTAAAATGAACATAAAAAAAAGTTCATTAGACTCAGCAATGGTGACATTATCTGTCACCTCAAAAGTAACATTATTGGTGCTTGTTTGGAAGGTAAGGAAATGAAGGTGAAAATTGATGTAAACAATTCCTTCAATAAATTTGGCTTTAAAATGAAAAGATTAATCCAGATGATTATGTATGACAATACATGTGATGCCCATGAAGCACTTAGAACACTGCATTATCTCAAGCAGTTTCCCGCTGTCTCTTCTCCCATTGATAGCTCTCAGTATACCATTACTCATTCCCAGCAAGTTCAAAAACAAGGCAAGAATGCCCATGATGCCTAATATTACCTTATTCTGGACATACTCCTTGATGAAACTGAATTAGAGAATGCATTCGAAACATCAAAAATAATACCTTATAAGAAATAAAACCACTAGAAGAAAAAAGTTACTGGCAAAACAAACTAGGAAAGAAATAATACTATATGCAGATGAGCTGATGGAATACCTGAAAAATCCAAGAAAATCAGTGATAAAATTTAAGTAGCAAAAGAATTCAGCAAGGTAGAATAGGAAATGAACATACAAAAATCAGTAATAGTCTGATCACAAATAATAATGAAGTATAGCATATAATGGATAAGTCTGATTTAAAGTATTAATGAAAAAAAAAGATACTTGGGAATAAAGAAATATTCAAACCCTACATAAAGGAAAACAAACATTCTTAAAAGACACAAAGGAAGGTGAGCAACTGAAAAAAAGTATCCTGTTTTGGGCTAGGACATATCAAAAGTAATATAATACATTTAAAAAATGTAATTTGAAAACAATAAAAAAATTAATGAGCTTTTATGGAGTAAGACTAATTGATACTGAAGTTAAAGTAGAACAGAAAAGTTCAAGAAAAATAACTTTCTACATATTGAAAAACTGAAACTAGGATGTGAGATGAAGGCACAAAAGGTGAAAAACTAAAGCAACCCAACTGCATTTCAAATTAATATCATATCCATACTCAAGGGATAAGAAAGAAATAATTAAACCAAGTAATATGAGTACAGCATTTGATTATATATACCCACAGAATGGAATGTGGTAATGAGAAAGAACTTCAAACAAATCTTGAACTATTTTTGGTAGAGATGTTTCTTAATAATGGTATGATAAGCCAATTTCAAATTCCATGATTAGATATCTAAATCTAATCATGGAAACACAACAGACAATCCCAAAACTATTTTAGATATATAATTGAGTTGAGCAAATAAATATATGGACTGATGTTTTTGAAAGCCAACTGTGAAAGAAGGGACAAATATGAAAAGGGAGAAGGCAAGAAATAATCCCATAGAGATGAACTGGAATTAGAAATACTGGTGTAAACTGATTCCTAAAATATCCATGTGCCTATGCATGTTTTTCAGTATGGATGTATACATGTACGTACGTACACACACATACATACACAAACACACAGCCTGCAATTCCTAGCCCTGTTCTCTAAAAATTACCTAAAAGCACACTCATACCAAGATCTTCATCTCCTAACATCATGCCTCCTTAAAGACAATCAGGGATCTCCAGAAAAATGAAAGTTTCCAGAGCTGAGAGAGAATAAATAAAAAAATAATCCTGCAACAAACTGTTTTACCAGAAAGAAAGTAAACAAATAGACAATCCTTCACAGTGTTTCACTTCACCTCACCAAACCTAGACAATTAGGGCACCAAAATAAGTACAGAAATGACCTATACACCAAGGGAGAGGGGCAATGAGCTCACATCAATGATAAAAGTAAGTAAATCTATCAGAATCATTTTTATTTACAATAAAATGCTCATGCAAACCGATGAATGTGAAAAGACGTCTGAAAATGGAAAATAAAGTTTGCAACCATTGAAGAGAAAACTGGGTTAGGCAAAAATCATCACTGTAGGCTAAATCTAGAAGGAAATTTTGGTGAGGGGCATATATGCATGGTATTAAAGCATTTCCTCATAGGCTGTTTATCAGTTGCAAGAGAAAAAAATGGTAACTAGATATCAATAACACCCTGACCCAGTGGTCACAATTAACATCAACAATGTGCCTCCCAATGTGACATCATTTATGTAGTTATGTGGCTGGAGTGCATAATCCAAATCTAATCACAGGGACACAACAGACATTCCCAAATGAAGACTAGTAGGTTGGTAGGTAGACATTCAGAAAATAGAAGGTTGTGTTAGTGAAAAATGTCAATGTTGGGTAAGAACCATTCCAAATATTAAAGACGACTAAACAGAAATGACAAACACAGACCCTAGATAGGATAAGTGAAGGGGGAAATGCTCTGAAGAATATCACGGGGTCACCTGAAAAAATAAACTGAAATATAGGCGATAGTTAAAATGTAAGTACTGTTATCAATGTTTTAATTTACTCTTAATCATGAAACAATATTCATTAGAGAATACCCTTATTCTTAGGAAATACACACTGAAGTATTTTTAGGAACAAAAGGCTATGATGTATGCAATCTCTGCTCAAATGTTTTAGGAAAAGTGTGCATGTGTATGTAGAGGGAGGAAGGGAGGACAAAGTAACCTAATGCCAAATAATAAAGTAGAATGTTAACTGTAGGTAAATCTGGGAAAAATCTATGTAACTCTTATTCTTACAACTCTTCCATAAATTTTAAATAACTTCTAATTAAAAGGTTCTTTTTAAGCCAGACATCTACTGTTTTTCCTATTCTATAATTCCCATGTTACAGTTGAAGAACACATAAGGCCTGGCAAGATGAAGCAACCAGGAGGTGAGCCCAATATGTCTTACTCCAGAGACTAGCACTAGTTTTAAGTATTCTGCATTTTTAATGAGTCTTCTTTTTCAGCTATAAGATTTCTGAGAATATTATCTTCTCAATCTTTCCTTTTGAAATTCTCTCACATAAATACTCTTTCCTCCATTTCCTTTAATCAGAGGTCCCTATCTCTATAGCTGTATCCCATCTGTGGCACTCCAGAATGTGGTATTCTGGCAACATTATGTACAACAAATCCCCAAGGAAAATCCTGTGTTCTAGATTCTGGCTTTCATATATTTATAGATATATAGTATACTCAACCCAATGAGCAACTAAAGGAGAGAACTATATATTTTTCACTATTTTTTTCCAAAGGCCAATGACAAAGCCTACACTAGCAGAGATTCAGGAAACATTTATTCAACTAAAATGTGCACCTTGTTCTATTGCTCATGGTCTTCCTCGTGGCAGAAAACTAGGAACTCACCCAGTTTATTCGATCCATTTATCCACCATATCTAACTAAAAACAGTTTAATATGTACTTTCTTTAAATACTTTCTAACTCGACAATATCTGCATATTTAATCCCGTAAGCACACAAAGGCTATAGCTAACTAGTACCTTATTTTTTTTTCTTGTACACCAGAATGCAAAGCTTCCTTTTTAAATTTGTTTTTAGATATACGTTAGAGTATATTTTGACATATTATACATACAGGGAGTATAACTTATTCTAATTAGGATCCCATTCTTGTGGTTGTACATAATGTGGAGTTTCACTGGTTGTGTAATCATACATGAACAAAGGAAAGTTATGTCCAATTCATTCTACTCTGGTCCCTATTCTCATCTCCCCTACTTCCCTTGATTCCCCTTTCTCTAATCTAGTATACTTTAATTCTTCCCTCTCCAACCCCCTTATTGTGTGTAACCATCCACATATCAGAACATTTGTTTTGGGGGGAACTGGCTTATTTCACATAGCTTGATAGTCTCCAGATCCATCCATTTACTGGTAAACGTCTTAAAGTCATTGTTTTTTATGGCTGAGTAATATTCCATTGGGTATATATAGCACATTCTCTTTATTCATTCATCTATTGAAGGACACCTAGATTGGTTCCACAACTTAGCTATTGTGAACTGAGCTGCTATAAATATCAATGTGGCTGCATTACTGTAGAATGCCGATTTTAAGGCCTTTGGTTATATACTGGCAAGTGGGATAAGTGGGTCAAATGGTGGTTCCATGCTAAGTTTTTTGAGGAATTTCCATACTTCTTTCCATAATGGTTGCACCAATTTGCAGTCCCACCAGCAATGTGCGAGTGTACCTTTTCCCCCCACATCCTCACTATCATTATTTGCATTCTTGAAAATTGCCATTCTGACTGGAGACAAAATCTCAGTATAGTTTTAATCTGCATTTCTTGAATTGCTACTGATGTTGAACATTTTTTCATATATTTGTTGACCACTTGTATTTCTTCTGTGAAGCATCTGATCAGTTCCTTTGCCCATTTATTCATTGAGTTATTTCTTTGGTGTTAAAGTTTTGAATTCTTTTATATATCCTGAAGATTAATGCTCTATCTGAGATGCAGGTAGCAAAGACTTTTTCCCACTGTGTAGACTCTCTTCACATTCTGGATTATTTCCTTTGGCATGAAGAAGCGTTATAGTTTGATGCCATCCCATTGATTTATTCTTGATTTTATTTCTTGCACTTTACGAGTCTTACTGAGGAATTCAGTTCCTGGGTCAACATGAGGGAAAGTTGGACCCACATTTTCTTCTAATAGACACAGGGTCTCTGGTCTTATGCCCAGGTCCTTGATCCATTTTGAATTTTGTCCAGGGTAAAAAACTGGATTTAAATTTCATTCTGCTACATATGGATTCCAGTTTTCCCAGCACTATTTGTTGAATATGTTTATGGTACCTTTGTCAAGTATCAGATAACTGTATGTGTGTGGGTTTCTCTATCTTCTGTTCCATTGGTCTTCCGTGTCTGTTTTGGTACCAATACCATGCCATTTTTGTTACAATAGCTCTGTAGTATAGTTTAAGGCCTGAGATCTTGATGCCTCCTGTTTCACTTTTCTTGTTAATGATTTCTCTGGCTATTCTGAGCCTCTTATTTTTCCAAATGAATTTCATGGCTGCTTTTTCTATTTCTATCAAGAACATCATTGGCATTTTAACAGGAATTGCATCAAATCTGTAGAACACTTTTGGTAGTACAGCCATTTTGACAATATTAATTCTGCCTCTCTAAGAACATAGGAGAACTTTCCATCTTCTAAGATCCCCTTCAATTTCTTTAGTGTTCTGCAGTTTTCACTGTAGAGGTTTTTTTTTTTTTTTTTTTTTTTTTAGGCTACTGAGAATAGGATACTTGTCCTAATTTCTCTTTCAGATGATTCATCATTGGTGTATAGGAACATAATTAATTTATGGGTGTGAATTTTATATCCTGCTATTTGCTGAATTTGCTTATGAATTCTAGAAGTTTTCTGGTGGAGTTTTTTTGGGGGTTTCTAAATATACAATCATATCAGCAAATAGGGATAGTTTGAGCTCTTCTTTTCCTATTTGTACCTCTTTTCTTTTGCCTAATTGCTTTGGCTAGAGTTTCAATGACCATGTTGAATAGATGTGATAAAAGAGGGCATCCCTGTCTTGTTCCAGGTTTTTTTAGAGGGAACACTTTCAGATTTTCTTTGTTTAGAATGATGTTGACCTTGGGTTTAACATATATAGTGTCTACAATGTTGAGGTATGTTCCTACTATCCCTAGTTGTGCTAGTGTTTTGAACATGAATGAATGCTTAATTATGTCAAATGCTTTTTCTACATCTATTGAGATGATCACAAGGATTTTTGTCTTTACATTTACTGATACGGTGAATTTCGTTTATACTGATTTCCATATGTTGAACCAAGCTTGCATCCCTGGGATAAACCCCACTAGATTGTAGTGCACTGTCTTTTAAATGTGTTTTTGTATATGATTTGCCAGGATATTAAGATTTTTTGCATCAATGTTCATCTAATATTCACCAGGATTATTAATCTGAAGTTTTCCTTCCTTGATGTGTCTTTGGTTTTGGTATCAAGGTGATACTAGTTTCACAGAATGAGTTTGGAAAGGTTCCCTCCTTTTCTGTTTCATGGAATAATTTGAAAAGATTGGCGTTAGTTCTTCATCATAGGACTGGTAAAAAATCAGCTCAGAATCCATCTGCTCCTGTGCTTTTCTTTGTTGGCAGGCTTTTTTTTTTTTTTTTGGGGGGGGGTAGTTGTAGATGGACAGCATGTCTATTTTATGTGGTGCTAAGGATCGAACCCAGTGCCTCACACTTGTCAGGCAAGTACTCTGCCGCTGAGCTGCGGCCCCAGTCCCTATTGGCAGGCTTTTGATAGTATCTAATTTCATTGCTTGAAATTGATCTGTTTAAATTTTCTCTGTCCTCCTGATTCAATTTGGGTAGGTTATATGTCTCTAGAAATCTGTTGATGTCTTCAAGATTTTCCATTTTATTAGAATATAAATTTTCAAGATAACTTCTGATTATCCTCTTTATTTCAATAGTGCCTGTGGTTTTATTTTCTTTTTAATCACAAATTTAGTACTTGGAATTTATTTCCCTTTGTCTCTTCATTGGCTTGGCTAAGAGTTTATCAATTTTATTTATTTTTCGAAGAACCAACTTTGTTTTGTTGATTTTAAATTCTTTTTTATTTGTTCTAATAAGTTATACTGTTTCATTTATTTTTAAACTTTATTTCAATTTCATTGATACCAGCTCTGATTTTAATTATTTCCTGTACCTATTGTCTTTGGTATTGATTTGTTTTTTCTCTAGGGCTTTGAGATTAATGTTAGCTTATTTATTTGGTAACTTTCTTTTCTTTTAATGAATGTACTGGTACCTTTCACCCTTAACAATATTAGTATGTTTCATGTGACAATTTCAAAACTTGTTCCCATCCCTTATTTTGATAAAAAATAACAATAAATTTAAAGAGAAGCCAGTTTATGTCCATGCTAAAGAAATAAACAATAAAGTTTGTTTTTGTTTTGTATTTTTACAGATCCTAAGGTCAAGTAAATATAAAAAATACTGAATTTAAAATAAGTTACACCAGGTTTTCAGATCTTTCAATATGTCAACGTATACTGTGATTTCCCCTCAGGAGAGCCAAGTATTCAGTACTTCACAAGCCTATTTTATCATGGGATGCTTTTTAGGGCATCTTCTAGGGACAATACACATAGAACACACTATGGAAATGCTTACTACACTAGTGTTGGCAGGAGAAATAAAAAAGTAAATACCTGCTTAACAGTATACCAGGGTAACATGAAGCTTTCCACAAAGAATCAGTATCTACTTTTTATTATAATTGCAATTGCTTAATGATAAAATGCCTATGAATTCTATATTAAATACCTGCCTACTCTTGGGTGCTACTAAAGTTCTGGTGGGAGTTTCCAGTGCTTCTTGTAATATCCGAACTATAAAGGACCAAATCCAATATCAGCCAAAAAAAAAAAAAAAAAAAAAAAAAACAATTAAAACATATATACACAAAAAGCAAATGAGAGGTCCAAATGAGAAGCATATGGCAGTGCTTCAAATATAAGAGGAAAGGAGGGGTAAGACAAGATAATACAAATCGAAGAAATGATTTACAGTAGAAGAGGTAGAGAGAGAAGAGGGGAGGGGAGGGGAGGGGAGGGGAGGGGGGATAGTAGAGAATAGGACAGACAGCAGAATACATCAGACACTAGAAAGACAATTTGTCAATCAATGGAAGGGTAACTGATGTGATACAGCAATCTGTATACGGGGTAAAATTGGGAGTTCATAACCCACTTGAATCAAATTGTGAAATATGATGTATTAAGAACTATGTAATGTTTTGAACGACCAACAATAAAAAAAATAAAAATTAAAATTAAAAAAAAAATTTTAATGTTTGTAAAAATTATCTGGAAATTTTGATAAAATGCAGATTCTGATACAGGAAGGTGTGAGACTGAACCCAAGATTCTCTATTTTTTTTGCAAGCTCTCAGGTACACCCAACACCAGTAATGTTGATCTACAGATGATACTTTGGATAGCTGAAGTATAGCACACATCAGGACAAAAAGTTGAGGTCTCTAACTCATCCAGAGACTATCTTTCAAAAAGCTTTCCAGAGATCTAATTCGCCAATCAAAAAAATAACTTTCAATCATTTGAAAAAATATACAACTGTGTAAGAAATTAAAGGTACTTCAATCACTATTATCTGTTAACACTTTTGAATTAGAAAAGGAAGTTTCCTGTAAGTATGATAAAAGTACATTTATATGAGTCAGATTTTTGTCTAAATTCTCATTCTACTTTTATTTCCAAATGCCCACACTGACAACACTGACAACACAGAAACTTTCAAGACACTCAGGCATTGTCTGCAATTTTACTGACTTACAAAGCTGCAATTGTAAACCCTGCCCCCAAGCCAAAGGACATGCATAAAGCCAGCATCTTTCTCAATGATTTACTGAAAGCAGCAGCTCATTTTAATAAAACCATCCCAAAACGTAAAATTGACTGAACCAACTGCTGTGTTGGGCATACCCAACAGCTGATTAAAATCATTCAAGATTTTTATTCTTACAGATTTCTTTTCAAGCTTTGAAAATTTTCTCCCATTCTATACTTTTATCTTGATAATGAAATCACTGAAATAAACAGACCTTTAAGTCAATAAAGGTTTAAAGTACAAAAGTAAGCCAATTTTAGAAAAAAAAAACTAATAAATTAGATCACATACAACTCAACAATGCATACACTAAAACTAATAACCACTTTTCTAGAATGTATTTGTGTAACAAAATTAGGAGTTTGAACTAACTTCTTTTGATGTCAAACACTATGTGGCTTTTTGACACCACACTGTCATTTAGCAAAGTATTAAATATTGTACATGATACATCATCCTCATTCCTTATCAAGGAAAACTTTGTAAAATTAGAAGCTATTTCTTATTAACTGGGTTTCTTGCATTAAATATTTTAATATTTTATTTCACTAAGAAAGACATTTCTTTGCATGTATATGATGGCAATATTTGACTTTTCATAACGAAGTAATGCTATATGATGGTAATATTTGACTTTTCACAATGAAGGACAAAAATAAGCCAACTGTTTAGATTCCTCTTCTTTATGTTGTGTCTTTGATCACTAACAATGCTGTGTGAACAGCCAACAGAAGGCTGACATTTTATAAAATATGCAGTGATAAATACTAATACTGTAGCATCTGGGAGCGATACATAAAATGCAGAAATACACCTAATAACTGTGATCTTAAATTACAAGTTACTAAAAGCTAAATTAAAAAAACAAACCTAAGAATTAAAAAATGGCAAGATTACAAAAGGGTGGAGTTTTTGTATTTTTATTTCTAAAAACAAAGTTTTAAAAATAATTTAGTAGTATTATGCTTTTCCTACTACTCTATAATGTAAAAGCCAGCAACCTTCTACATACAGGCTATCTGTACTACATACCTTTTAACAATCAAAAAAACATACTACAAAACTGGCATCAAAAGGCACTATATAAGCTTCACAGAAAACTTTCTCAAATACTTGAAATTGTCAAAACTGTAAAATAAAGCATAATATAGTACTTTTATGACAAAACAACAGTGACCATGACCAAATCAGTTTTTTAAACTAATAATCTAAACAAACATACTCTTAATAGTACCACCAATGCATCTTTCCAGTGACCATGACCAAATCAGTTTTTAAAACTAATAATCTAAACAAACATACTCTTAATAGTACCACCAATGCATCTTTCCACCATCTAAGCTTTAAAGTCATTGGTAAACCACAGCAAGTAAAATGGGATCAAATATGTTGAAATGATTTTAATTTTACCACTAAACATTTTAATAAAAGGAAGCAAGCAGGTAAGGCACACAGTAACAATAATCCAGGAACAATCACGTGAATTATTTCTGTAGCATTTGGGTTAATATCCCACCAATATTCACCAAAACCAGGGTCCAGCAATTGTGTTTTTGTAAATATATATGCAAAGATGAAATGAAAAGCTAAAAGTCATATTCAGAAAGACAGGAACTCTAAATTACACTCTGACTAAAGAAAATATACAACAGTTAAGTATGTGGGAAGCAATTGTCCTTGTGCTTATAATTAGCATGTGAATTTAGGGATTTCACTCTTTAATGCACACCCACCAGCCTGTTATTCTTACCATTGCTTTTCATGTCATTTAATGGAGTTGAATACTCTTTTCCCTCTCAGATTTACATCAATGCTATTTAATTTTTTTAAAGCTGTTATAATAGGTTAAACAGCAGTCTCAACATCACTCTTCATCTCCCACTGGACAAAGAATGGCATTACAGGACTGAGAATAGAGAAGGCATATTTACATTCATAATGTTCCTAACTGTAACATTTATGTAAATTATGATTTTACATTTGCAAATACAATAATTTTTAGTTTTACTGCATACTTTGCCCTTCTTTTAACATTAACTTTCTATAGTTCTAACAACCTCAAAAAAAATCATACCTATGAAATATGTGATGCTCTTCTAGCTACTAAAATAAATATTAAATCTAAAATAATAAGGTATCTGGGGCTGGGTTTGTGGCTCAGTGGCAGAGTACTCGTCTAGCACATGCGAGGCCCTGGGTTCAATCCTCAGCACCACATAAAAATAAAATAAAGGTACCGTGTCCAACTACTACTAAAAATTAATTTAAAAAATAAAGTATCTAATAATGTATGTACTTTTAGTCTTATTCTACTATGAAAGAGTTTTAGTATATTAATGAAGAAGTGCTAATCATTTGAGTTCAAGGAATCTTCCTTTAAAAATACTGTCATCATTTTTTAGTTATTTCATATAGATTTATATAACACAAACAATATTCATTTACTACCACTGTGTAAATGTGGAGAATATACTAATCATTCCATTATTTTGCCCACTGAATTCATCTAAGCATAGAATATATCAGTATTACATATATTTAGGAGAAGAGAATAATTTGACCACTGAAAAACTGTAATTTTAAAAATAATTTACCCTGTTGAAATTTATTTAAAACAAGAAAAATTATATATTCCAATGACAGCACAAAAGGGAAGTTATTTACTGGGTTTTGCTCATCAAAAAAGTTAATAAAAAAAAAATGTTCCTCAATTGTCACTAAACAGGTAAATGAAAGTAGGTATAGGACCTCTCTCTCCTTTCCAGAATATAAAGTTCATGAAAGCAGAGTCCATAGCTCTCTTAGGTCTTTATCAACGCTGCCTGAGTGCAGACAATCAATATTTATGGAAAAAGTGTTAGCATTTGTAATGAATTGTACTTAGCCTGAAAGAGATTCAAACGAATATAACATGGTACCTCCTCTTGTCCCTTAAAATCTAGTTAGCAGTGCAGGACCTCAACTCAAGTGAAAAATAAATAAAGTACCTTCTGAGTAACAAAAAAGGAAACAGGAATTCAGAAAATTAATAGTGGTGCACACCACTCAGAAATTTCAGAGGAGTTAGAAATAAAAAGTATGTGACCAATGGATGAGGAAAAAAAAAAAGAAATAAAAGGAGAAAAAATAGATGTACGTGAGGAAGAATATAGAAATACAGAAATGTGCTCAGTATATTGGGACCATCCTGACAAAAATGAGAACAATTTTTGGTTTGTTTTGTTTTTCTTTTTTTTACTAAAAAAGTCGGGGGGAAAGCCTACACAGTTGTAAGTTTTTCATCACTGACAAAATATGAAAGAAAAACAAAGGAGCAAAGATTTATCTTGGCTCTTGATTTCAATCTATGAGCCTTTGGCAAAACAGAGCATCATGGCAGGCAGGGCATGGTGAAGTAGAGTTGTTCACCTCACAGCAGCCAGGAATCAGGGTAGGGAGGTGCCGAGTTGAGATATATCCTTTCAGGGCATGCTACCAGTAACCTGCTCCTTCCAACTAGGTCTGCCTCTTAAAATTCCCATCAACCTTCTATAAATCTATGAATGAATTAATCCACTGATGAGGTCAGAGCCCTCATGATCCAATCACTTCCCAAGAGCCCCACCTCTGAACACTGCTGCGTTGGGATAAAGCCTTCAACATACGAGCCTTTGGGAAACATTCCATATCCAAACCATAACAGAAGTACATTAGGATAAATTTATGTGAGAACCTTAAATACAAAGTTGGAGATTACAAATTTTTATCTATGGACAAAGTGGGACCACTGACAGTTCCTATATAGGAAAATAAGGGGGTAAAAGCAATACTTTTAGGCAGATTAAACTGACAGCAATATATAAAACATATTTGATATCTTACAAAGATTTCTGAAGTATTTCAGGAACAGGGTTGTCAAAGGAGCAGGCTTTTGGAAATGGTACAGAACTGTCAAGGGCAAAAGCTAAAATCATATACTGACAAATCAGATATAATGGGTGAGAGAAAAGGAAAAAGTAAATTCCTACCTGTCAGATGAAGACCCTAAAGGATAATAGAAAAGAGGCTGGTGAAAACAGGTTAGGTAAAAGATGATGCCTTTGGTTCCAGACATTCACTGTGAGGAGAATCAAGATATCCTGAAATGGTAGGGAAAGGAGAAATGTTAACATGATACTAGAGGTACAGATTTTAGTGTGCTCTATGAAGATGTAATCAGTAAAAAACTTAAACCGATAATAGACACTGAAGCGTATGCTGTACTATTTAACAAATTCCACAAATACACTTGTGGAAATTAATTAAAATTAAATAAATGGGAATGACTGTCTTAAGATAGTTGCATTCCAGAAGGAATGACTTAAGACAGACACAATGCCCAGAGAGGAGCAGCACGCTTTAAAAAAATTTACCTAAGGTTGTTAAACAAGCAGGGTCTTAAGTGTATAAAGGAATCATAACTTTAAATTATTGGGTTTTTGGTTTTGTGGGTTTGTTTTTGTGTTGTTGGGTTCCCCTCAAGATTTTTCAAAGAGATTAGGATTTGTTAGGATACAAATGAGAGGGGGGAACTATCAGACTTTTAAGCTCCTAGCTCTATATTGTTCAGAGGTAGATAGAACATTTTTCTTTTAAAATATACTGATTCTGGACTGTATCCAAAGTTAATGTTCATTAAAGACTAAAAGAAAAACTGAATTTATATGTTTTTTATCCTGTATATTGAAAACATTTACTTGCCTCATTTTCTTCTCATCTATATTACCTCTCAGTACCACTTTCTCAAGGTTAGGTCAGTATGTATGTAAACTAAACATTACTTTGATATTTCCTAGTTTTAGTAAACTATTCCAGTGAGAAAAAGAATATACATTTTAAAATCTGATTTGAGCAAAATAAAAAGGAAAGTACCTACAGAAGAAGATAGAGATAAATCAGGAAAAGTAGCATGCTCCCTCCCCCAACTCTAGCATGGGCTTGGCACTAAGAAGAGCACCATAAACTTCAGGAAAAGAGACTCAGAACACCAGACATAAGTAAATGCAAACAAGGCTTTAAAAATTGTTTTCCAGAGTGCACTTCATCTGAAGAACCCTGAGAATAATTTAATTGTGTCAAAATTTAGGGATTCCAATGGAAAAGGGAAAACTGTATAAGGTCTGACATATAAAGAGAAGGCTCATTCATCAGTGTAAGCAGCACTTGTTCTGAAAAGCCAGTGAATGTATGCAATCTACATGGGTGTCTCACTCGACTAAAGATATTTAAGCTAATCAATAAGTCGAATATGTTCTTAAAAATGCTAAGTGGTTGTTTATGTGTGTTAAGATTTTCTGTGCGGCATACTAATGTACTTTTCCTGTATGATATGGTGAACTCGGGTAATGATCAATACGTGGTGTATCTGCTGCCCACATTTTCAATGACAGCAAATGGAGTGTAAAACTGGCACTGGAAATGATTAGAAAGAAATTCACTTTAGAGGTATGTAGCAATGGTTTTATGTTATAGATCACTTACTAAATCTAAACTCTTCTAGTTCATCATTAAATTAAGAACAATAGTACATTAAAAATTAGCAAGTATCAAATATCCATTTGGCTTATTGAAATAATAGTATTTAAAAAGCATACATTAGTCTTTTTATAGACTGTCCAAGGAATAGGCTAATCCATTTTAACACAAAGTACATTCTGTGCTTTGGGGAAAATTCCATATTATAAATTTAAGTTGAAGACAATACAGTTATTTGATTTTCAAATACACATAAAATACATGTTTTCTTCAATTAATAGTTAAATCTCCTCAGTAAAAAATTTCAAAAACATGAAACATTCAAGCACTTTATTAAAAGATAGCTGTATTAGTTAAATTATTTGTTTCTATCACAGATGCTTAAATAAATGCACTGCTTAATTTTCTTATACAAAATAAAATGTAAAGGAGGAAGAGTAAAAGCCTGACTTAATTATCTTTTTCACATGTAACTGTCTAAAGACAGTAAAGAAAAGCAGAAGAAATATTGACCCTACAACTTCAGGACTCACCTGTTACCTAGTCACTAAAAACTGAAGAACAAGTTTTGATGAGAAAAGAGTAAACGTATGATGAAAGCTATCATTCTATAAATTATGTGGCACCTGGTGTGGGTCCCACAACCAACCAGTCACCTTTACAGTAGGAGAAGAGAGAGGGACAAATAATTGCTGATACAGCACCTACATGGAGCCTCTACACAGTTAATATACACACATTGTCAGATCATACATTATTGATAAGACTACAGATGAGTGTTACAGAGGAGGAACTGTGATTCCCTGGTTCCCACCACTATCCATGAAGCAACTGGATCTGCAGCAATATCCAATTAGAGAACAAGAGCCCTTCCCCAAGACAAGAGCAAACAACATCAGTATCACTCTTAAGTAACTTAAGCCAATATCAACAGTGCCTGTGGAAACTCTGAAACCCTGATGAGGCTACCACTCCTATTGTCAGACTAATCAGAGAGGATGCACCCCACATACTCTGCTGTCTATGTCATATCTGCCTGAATTGCTACTTCCAAGACCTACCATGACAGTGGTTCTCTCCAATCACAATACAGTATGTTCTGTACCCCCCAAAAAATGAATTACAGTCAAAGAAGCTACAAGGAGATTACGTTATGGTGTCTAGTGGGAAACAAACAACATTACATAACAGACTGGTACCCCAACACACATTAGGAGAAAGCCAATTTCCAAGAAGGTTATCACATAAAAGCAAACACCCATCCAAACAGATGTGCATATAACTTAGAAACACAGAAATATGGAAAAAACCAAGTAATATGACAACTACTAAAGTTAAACTCTCTAGGACTAGATTCCAAAGACACTGAAGTGGATAAAATGTCAGATAAAATGTTAAAATAATAAGTTTTAAAGAAGCTCAATGCAATCTAAGAGATTAGACAGAGAAAGCTGAATGAAATATGCAAAACGGTATCTGAACAAGAAATTCAATAGAGAGATTCTCAAATAAAACCAAACAGAAATCTTGGAAATGAAAAGCGCAGTAAGTCAGACTTTAAAAATTCAGTTGAAGACCTCAACAACAAATGAGATCAAGTGGAAGAAAGACTATCAGAGCCTGAAGACAGCTATTTTGAAATATTACATAAAGAAAATGAAGAGAGTATTCAAAATATCTGGGACAGCATTAAAATATTAAACATCCATCTCATAAGTACACCAAAAAGAGAAGTAATAAAATTTAAGGGTATAGATAACTTATTCAATGAAAAAATAGCAGAAAAAATCCAAAACCTTGGGAAAGATATGGACATTCAAGAGTAAAAGGCATTTAGAACCACAAACAGATGTGACTACAAAAGATTCTCTCCATAATTTAAACTGTCAAAAAATATGTAGGACAAAAAAAAAAAAAAAAAAAAAAACCTGAAATTTGCAAGAAAGAAATGCCAGCAAGTCACATTTCCAAGCAAAACCTATTAACCTATCAGATTTTTCAAGCGAAGCAGTAGAGACTAGGTAGACATGGTGTATTTCAATTCCTGAAGGAAAATAAATATCAACAAACATAACCACAATTACCTACCAAAGGTATCATACATAAACAAAGAAAAAATAAAGACCTTCAAAGATAGGTATAAACTTTAGGAATTCATGTTCACTATTACAAAAGATGCTTAAATGAATATTACACTCAGAATAGAAAGATATTTACCATCATGAAAGCACAAGAAAGAATAAGTACAACTACACAAAAAATAGAAAAAAATCAAGCCATCATCAATACAATAAACTATCAAACCCCTAAGAGAAGAGGAAATAAGAGTATTTAAAACAATAAGAAAAATCAACAGAATGACAGGAATAAGTCCATACATCAAAAAACAAAAACAAAAACAAAAAAAAACCCACAAACGAAATGGTCTGCAGAATGGATTTTTAAAACAAGATCCGAAACATGCTGTTACAAGAAACTCATCTTACCTGTAAAAACATACACATACTGAAAAGGAAAACATGAAACATTATATTCTAAGCCAATGATATTCCAAAGCAAGCAGGAGTAGCTATATTTACACGCAACAAAATTAACTTAAAGACAAAAACTGCAAGGAGAGACAAAGAAGGTCACTGTACATTGATAAACAGAATACTGCATTAAGAAGATATAATGAGGGCTGGGGATGTGGCTCAAGCAGTAACGGTACTCGCCTGGCATGCGTGGGGCGCTGGGTTCAATCCTTAGCACCACATTAAAAAATAATAATAATTAAAAGTATTGTGTCCATCTATAACTAAAAATATTTTTAAAAAGATATAATGATTACAAATTCATATGCACTAAATATCAGAGTATTCAATTTTGTGAAACACACTCTACTAAACATAAAGAGACAGGTCCTAATACAATAACAGTGAAAGACTTCAATTTCTCAAATCAAATGAAAATGTAAACAATATCCCATTCTCACCAAGATAGATCTTCTATTAAAAACAAAAGTTAAATTACACTTCAAACCAAATACAGTGAACATTTACTGAGTATTCCATTCCATATCTGCAAGCAGAATATGCATTCTTTTCTTCAGTGTAGAAAACTTTTTCTATAATACACCATATGTTAGCCCACACATCAAGTCTTAAAGTCAAGAAACAAATGAAATGACATCCTTCATCTTTTCTGATCACAATGGAATGAAACCAGAAAACAAGAGAAATGTAGAAACACAGGTACAAACACATGGATATTGAAGAATGCACTTTTGAACGATTGGTGGGTCATTAAAAAAAATCAAACTTTTTAAAAATTTCTCAAATCAAATGAAAATGTAAACAATATAACAAAACCTATGGTCTACAGCAAAAGCAATTCTAAAAGCAAAGTTTAAAGCAATGAGTGCCTACATCAAAAAATCAATCTCACAACAATGCATTTTAAGGTCTTAGAAAAGAAAGAATAAGCAAACCCAAAATCAGTACACAGAAAGAAATAAGCCGAAATAAATGGAATAGGGACTAAAAGAACAATTTAAAGACTTGAAATTCGAGACGAAAAAGAAGAATTTATAACTGAAACCACAGAAATTCAAAAGATCATGAAGGGATATGCTGAAAAATGGCACGCTTTTTAAAAAGCTGGAAAAAAAATCAACAAGAAATGGATGTATTTCCAGACTCATATGACCTACCAAAATTGAACCAAAAGGATACAGAAAACCTAACTACACCAATAACAAGTAATGGGACTTAATCAGTACTAAGTAAATGATCTCCCAATAAAGAAAAATCCCAGGTCTTCACTTCTGAATTTTACCAAGCTTTTAAAGAATAATATCAATGCTTCTCAAACTGTACCAAAAACCTGAAAAGAGAGAACTCATCCAAACTCATTCTATGAAGCCAGTATTACCCTGCTACCAGAACCTGACAAAGATGACATACACACATAAAAAAGAAAACTATAACCTAATACAAAAAAAAAAAAAAACCAACAAAATACTATCAAATAGAATTCAACAGCACATTAAAAAGACAGTATACCATGATCAAGTGGGTTTTCATTCCAGGGATGCAAGAATGGTTCAACATACATAATTCAATAAATAAAATAGAGCACATAAATAGAACCAAGGATAAAAATCAAACAATCACCTTGATAGATGCAGAAAAGGCATTTGGTAAAATTCAACATTCCTATATGATAAAAGCCATAATAAATCAGGCACAAAAGGACCATGTCTCAACATAATAAAGGTTATATATGACAAACCCATAGCCAACATCATACTTGATGGGGGAAAAACAGAAAGCATTTTCTCTAAAATCAGGAATAAGAAAAGGGTTCTCACTCCCACCACTCCCATTCAATATAGTACTAGAAATTTAAGCAATTGAAGAAATAAAAGGTATGGAAATGGGAAAAGACGAAGTCAAATTATCCCTGTTTGTAAAAGATATGATTCTATACATGGAAAAACAGACTCCAACAAGAGACTAATAGAACTGATAAACAAGTTCAGTAAAATAAGAGGATATAAAAACAACACTCAAAAACCAATAGTTTTTCTATACACCAATAATGAACTGAGAAATAAATAAGGAAAATACAGGAATCACACACACACACACACAAAAAAAAAAAACCTAAGAATAAACCTAAATAAGGATGTAAAAGATCTCTACAGTCAAAATTATAAAACCTTAAAGAAGTTGAAGAAGAAATACTAAAAGGTAGAACGACCTCCCATGTTCACGGATTGGGAGAGAAAATTGTTAAAGTGTCCATACAATCCAAAGCAATCTACAGATTCAATGCAATCCCCACTGAAATATCAATAACATTCCTTATAAAAGTAGAAAAACAAAACCTAGAATTCATATGTAAGCATAAAAGTCCTTGAATAGATAAAACAATCCTAAGCAAGAAAAACTGAAGTGGGAAATATCATAACACCCGATTTCAACACATACTACAGAACCATATTAACAAAAACTTCATGGTATTGGCATTAAAAACAGACACAGACTAATGAAACAGAACACAGGACCCAGAAATAAATCTGCACATCTTCAGCCAACTGATTCTCAATAAAGGTGCCAAAAATATTCACTGGAGAAAGGACAGCCTCTTCAACAAATGGTGCTGGAAAACTGAATAGCCACATGCAGAGGACTGAAACTCAACCCCTATCTCTCCCCCTTTACAAAAGACAACTCAACCTAGGTCAAAGATCTCAGGGTACATTCAAGGTACATCCTAAAACTCTTGAAAATTCTAGAGGAAAATAGGGGAAATACTTCAAGAAAATACCAATGTGCAGGCAACAATTTCCTAGAGAAGACTCCAAAAGCACAGGAAACAAAGCAAGAATTGACATATGTATTACACAAACTTTAAAAGCTTCTGCAACAGCAAAGGAAACAATCAATAGAATGAAGACTAAACCTAAAGAATGGGAGAAAAATCTTTGCCAGCTCTCCATCTGACAGAGGATTAACACCCAGAATACACAAAGAATTGTAGATTGAGGGTACAGTTCAGCTTGTATGAGGTCCTGAGTCTGATACCCTGAGTCTGATACACACACACACACACACACAAAAAAAAAAAAAAAAAAAAACACTTAAAACTTCAGGAAAATAGTAAACTAGTTTTAAAATGAACATATAACATGGACAGACATTTCTCAAAATAAATGAAAACAGTTAATATATGAAAACATGCTCAATATCCTTAGCCATCTGGGAAAGGCAAATCACAACTACATTGAGATTTCCATCTCATCCCAATTAGAATGGCTATTATCAAAATATAATAATAACTGCTCCTGTGAATGTAGAGAAAAAGGAACCCTTGTACACTGTTGGTAAGAATTTCAATTAATACAGGCAATACTGAAAACAGTATGGAGGTTTCTCAAAAAATTAAAAATAGAACTACCATATGATTCAGTTATCCCTCTCCTGGGTATAAATCTGAAAGAAACAAAGCTAGCATACCAAAGAGTCACCTGCATACCCATGTTCACTATGGCACTATTCACCATAGCTAAAATATGGGATTAGCCTAGCTGCCCATTAACAGATGAATGGATTTAAAAAAAAAAAAAATCACACACACACGGAGTATTATTCAGCATAAAGAAGAATGGAATCCTATAATTTCTGGGAAAATGAATGGAACTTGAGGACATCAAATTAAGGCCATTAAATTTAACAATGTAGAAGTCACTGGTGACTATGACAAGAGTGGATTCAGGGTAGTGGTAGAGACTTTTACCCCTACAGTGGTGAACTTAAGAGAGACCACAAAAACAATCAGAAATATCAAGGAGAGTCAATTCCTCCGAGAACATCTTAATACCAAAAAGGAGAGAGAACTGGGTTAAAGACAACAGATTTTTTTAAAAATGGCAAAAAATACTATATGGGTGTACTTATGATAAAGATCAAGTGATTAGGGGATAATTAATGAAGCAGGAAAGAAATGTTGTAACTCCCCTATGAGATGCTTTTTTTTTATTTTTATCCCCCCTGAACTGAGGGAGAGACTAAAAGGTTGAATAACATGATGAAGTTTACAAAAATAAATATAAAAAAAAAACTGAAAGACTATCTATACCCCATGTACTACACCAAAAGTAAATACTCTATACAAAAACACTTTCTACATATTAATACAAAAATTTTAAAAATAGATCATTACCCTACTGGGGGGTGAACAAACTACATAAACAACCACCAAAATTCTGAAACAGGATATTTGACAAGTTGCGCAAAGAAATACAAATGAGTTAATATTCCCCTAATTGTCAAAGTTCAAAAACACTGACAATAGGGAGCCAGGCAAAATGGCAGACATCTGTAATCCCAGCTGAGAAAGGAATTTTGCAAGTGCAAGGCTAGCTGATGCAAATTAGTGAGATCCTTACCAACTTAGTGAAACCCTGTCTCAAAAAACAAAAAAGACTGAGGATGTAATTCAGTGATAAAGTACAACTGGGTTAAATCCCCAGTACAAAATATGACAATATCCAGCAGATGCCCGAGTCTGGTGATTTGAATGTTATCATGTAGCACTCAGGAAGGACAAACTAAAGCATCTTATTGCAAGGCGATTTAGAAATATGATTGAAAGCTGGCTGTGATGGCATACACCTGTAATCCCAGCAGCTTGGGAGGCTGAGGCAGAAGGATCAGAGAAGGTAGCCTCATCAACTTAGCAAAACTGTAAGCAACCTATTGAAACCCTGTCTTAAAAAAAAAAAATTAAAAGGGCTGGGGATGTGGTTCAGTGGTTAAGCACACTTGAGTTCAATCCCTACTACCAAAAAAATGAAAAAGAAATATGACTGAAAATTATAAATGCATTTAATCTTTAACAAATGATTTTACTTTTAGAATTTACCTTGAAAAGCTAACTACACAAAAATAAGAACAGTGATCCTACTAGCAACATTGCTTATTGGAAACAACCTATATAATTCATTTTTAGGAAACTAATTTAACAAATTATTAAGCTATCACTCAGAATAATTTCCAATACTTTATAATTGCTGACACAAGAACATCTAGGATATGCAATACCTTTTTTTTAATATTTTTACTTGTAGATGGACACAATACCTTTATTTTATTTATTTATCTTTATGTGGTGCTGAGAATCATACCCAGTGCTACAGCCCTAGCCCCCTTTTACTTTTTTTAGCCTCCTTTTATTTTTTTTAATACTTTTTTATACTACTGATATTTTCTACAAAGGCTTATGGATCATGTTTTTAACAGCTCTATTGAGATATAATACAATACAGTACCATCCATTTGAAGTGTAGAATTTGATATTTACATTATATAGTTGCTCAAGCATAACCACAATAAATTTTTGAACATTTAAATACCTCACCCCTAAAATTATCACAAGTCCCCATGCCCTAGCAACCTTTAATCTATCTTCTATATCTATAAATTTTCCTATACTAAACACTTCATATAAAAGAAATCATACAATATGTGGCTTTTGTGACTGGCTTCTGTAACTGTATTTTTATTGGCCATTTCTCAAAGTTAAAATCCTTATTCTCTGTGGAAGCAGGTGTGATAGACTTAGGAAAAGACTGACTCATAACCACTTGAAACTATCAGATTAGAGTGCAGGCAGTGGTGTTAAGTATAAATTTCACCATCTTTACTTTTGTACCTTTTGTGATAGTATAGATAACTAGAAGTAGTATTTTCAAATAACTATATATAATAACAATATTTCATTTTACACATCTTAATTCTGGAGAGCAATTTTCACATTATGATTGGATTTTTACTAATTACTTATACAATGATACTATAGCAGTATCAACATGACTAAGTCATAAAACAGAACTCTGAAGAAAAAACTCAGTTATGAAAGAATATCTATACTAATAAAAAAATTAACAAATGTTAGCAAGAACGTAGAATAACAGGAACCCTCATACATTGCTGGACGCAGCATATAATATGATGCAGCCAGTGTGGAAGACAATTTGGCAGTTTCTTAAAAAAGTGAACCATGACTTTTTAATCAAATGATCTAGAAATCCCACTCCTAGGTATTTAACCACAGGAAATGAAGAGACATTACAAAGACCTGATTACAAACATTCTTGATAGATTCAATCATAATAGCCCTACATTGGAAAAAACCTAAATAACTATGGAATTAATTGACAAATGATGAATGCATTGATAAAATGTACTAAAACTATAATGATGTTTACCAACAAAAATTAATTCTAGATCCATTTTGCTCAGAAAAAAAGCCAGACAAAACAAACCAAATATTGTACTATTTCATTTATATGAAATATAAATGAAAAGGTAAAGTTATGAACAGAAAAAAAAATTAATGGTCACCTTCGGTAGGTGGTGGGAATTAATTAATTAATCTAATTTTGTTTAAGAGATCATAATGATGAAAATATTCTACAACTGATTCATGATGGCTGTACAACTTGTTAGTCCAAAAAAAAAAAAAGAATCATACATGTGAAAAGGTGAATTATACCTCAGTGAAAGATATAATGTATTCCCCATCCCTCAAAGAAAACTTTAACTTTCTAAATATAAATTTATAGGAGGTTTGTCAAAAAATGAACTGTGGTGAGTTGTAAAGTTTTCTATCAGAATATATCCAAAAAAGGAGTAGGGGTCATAATTTTTTCATGATAAGAGCATCTGGGTACATTAAGAAGGCCATCAAACTATTGGCACATTTACCTACCTAAGATAGGTACCATCTCTTAATATGGACTACATCAAATCTTAGACATTAGAGAAAACAGTATAGAACACTTGGTAATAATCACAAGCTCTGTTTCAGAAATGGCAAGTAGGTTTTACACTAAAACTTCTGGTTATCTTAAGTTGAAGAAATTATGAAACCACCTTATGGCTAAGCAAGAAAGCACACCATGACCTGATATCTACAACTATCAGAGAAAGGGATGCATATGAGCTACTTACCTTCTTCTACACTCGGCTGAAAGCAGTTTAGATAACAGCTCTCTTCTTTACCACAACAGAGAAAAGCAAAGGTGAGGTAGTTTCAGAGAAGTACAATACAGAGGGCCCAGGGTATAAGGATTGCATCCATTATAATAACAATAAATATCAAACTCGACATTTCCATAGGCAAGTCTCTCCTGACCCCCTTGGACTTCATACAGTCCAAACATTGTTATCAAATCAGGAGGCATTGGTGCAGATAAGGTAGACAAGCTATCATTTAAAACAAAATCAATTCAAGAAAAAATAAGCCAGAATTGGTTTATTGGGATTAAGGTAACTATCAAAACTGCTCCATGCAGGTGCAATGGTATACACCTCTAATCCCAGCTACTGGGGAGGGAGGAAAATCACAAACTCCAGGCCTGCCAGGGTAACTCAGTGAGAACCTTGCTCAAAATGAAAAGTAAAAAGGGTTGGGATATATAGCTCAGTGATAGTACCCTGGGCTCAATCTCTAGAACATTAAAAAGAAAAAAAATTAAAAACCTGCTCCAAAGATATTTTTAAAGAATGAACTAATGATAGGAATCTCAAATTCAGCCAATTATTCCACCAAAAATATCAAAATATATCAATTCCACTTTAAAGTGGACCTCTCTTAAAGTGAGGCCTTAGGTTGGAGATGGACAATGTTATGAAAAAAAAAAAAACACTGCAAAAGAAAACAATGCCTAAGAATAAAACAATTTAATCACTAGGCATTGTAAGATTTTCCCATTGGAAAAAAAATTAACAGCTATTAGTTATCAAAGACTAGTGCTCATTTGATTCTGTCATTCCAACCTGGGGGGGGGGGGGGATCGTAAGTCTTTCTTTAAAGCATTGATCCAACATCCTTTTGTGAAGCAAAAAGCATATCTTAGGTAGAATATTTTCATAAAGAACAAACTATAGGATGCTTATTTACCAGACTTTCTTTGGTAGCACACCCTTCTGAGGAAGTTTCCCTTGCCAAGCTGGGGGAGGGGGGTGGATAATAGAGTTCTATTATTTCTATACTTGAAATAATGCTAATTCAATTAATTAGGTATTAAGCCCATACTAGTGAGATTCTATTAAATAAAATACTCCTGTTAGCCAGAGTATTCTGCCAGGAATTTTTAAATTTTGAATCAATCCCTGACCTAAGAACCAATGATGCAATCCCATGTCCATATTTTTTCATCCTTACCCTTTCATCTACTCAACTACCTTAATTATTAAAAATTTTCAGAAGCATGTATATGAAATCATCATATATGCAATAATAAACTTCACACAAATATGTATTGTTTTAAAAAATCCATCTAGGAAGACAGTGTGCTTTAAAGCCAAGTTTTTCTGGAATAGATTATTATTCAGGACTCCAGGGGTCCAGTGAATTAGCCCATTACTTTTTTGTTTGTTTTTTGGTACTGGAGATTGAACTCAGAGGGACTTGACCATCTAGCCACATCCCCAGCCCTATTTTGTATTTTATTTAGAGACAGGGTCTTGCCAAGTTGCTTAGGGCCTAGCCAAGTTCCTGAAGTTGACTTTGAACTGGCGGTCCTCTTGCCTCAGCCTCCCAAGCAGCTGGGACTACAGGCATGTGCCACTGTACTTTTTAAGAATGCAAAATCATATCATCGATTCCAGACAATCCCAAAAAGTATTCACAAAAAAATACACAAACCACATTCTGTGCACCTGTAGATGGTGGCTATTGGCTTCATGGAGGCAGTTTGCACAATGGTTAAGAATATGTGTTCTAGAGTCAAAATCCTGGGTTTGATCTTGGCTTCAGGGTTTTAGGAAAATTTGACCTCCTGAGCCTCAGCTACTTAATCTGTTAAAGGAGAGCCAACTTAAAATGTACTTGGGAAGATTAAATTATATCTGCAAAAAGTGCAGAAGTGCTCCCTCTTTCAGTATTAGTTGCTACCTACTTTTCTCCACCTCCTCCTCTTCTCTCTGATGTAGCAAGGCCACCTATATAACATTTCTTGGCATCTGCTTCCCAGAGCATCTTTTCCTCCCTACACAGTATGCTGGAATATTTTATTTGCGGCTGGCTCTGACTTTATGTTAATTGTGCTTTTTGTTTCCTGCAAAAATGCAGTGCCTTACTATTGCTGTATTTAGAATTGTAAATTTCAAAATCTATAAATAAAAAATTAAAATAAATAATTTTACAGGAAGCCAGTCCTGATTATAAATGCAGACTAATGGCTTTTCCCCTACACAAAAATAAAAAGAAATGATTTGAAAAAGCCCCAAATCTGTTACTTCCCACAGTATTACATGATATTTCTTTTTTTATTCCTTTAAAAATCAGGTAATACTAATTATTGACCAAGATCTGAATGAGTATGTACAGATGTGGGGTTTGTGAAAATCCCACAAACTACATCAATTTGGTTAACCAAGTCTTAAAAACCTTTTAAACTTTTATTTTCCCAGTACTTAGGCTCACAACACTCTTTCAAAGGTATTTTCTCATTTAATTAGAGCCAAGTACCTTAAGGTGACCACTGTATTCTAGGCATGGTGTTCCTCAGACCTCCAGGAGGCACTATTCACAACAGATTTGAAGTGAAGCAACATGCAGTTTAGTCAATAGCACTATGTGAGACAGTATATATTGTCAAGTTTATGACATTATCCTCACAGACCACATAAAGTAAAGAGTAATTCTTACTGCCACTAATTTATAGATGAGAAAAAGATATTAAAACAAATGAGTTGCTCAAGATCATAGAGTTAGTAACTGGCAGTGCTAAGACAAATCTCAGTGTTCCAATCTGCTTCAAGTTTAAACCAAAATGAATTTTTATGTCTTATACAATACCTTTTAAAATAAAGCCTACATTCCTCATGTAAAATTAAAAATACTTTCTTCTACTCAGCATTAATGATTCCTTTAGAAACAAAAATCTGCAAATATTAAGTAAAAATTTTTAGTGATTTTAGTTACCCATGAGCATTCTTAAATACTTACGATTTCTTAAGCACTTAAACATGGGAGGAAAAGGTAACCTTCCCCTCATTCCAACCAACTGTACAGGGGCATTTCTCCAAAGAGTTACTTACAGGCTACTCAAATTTACTCTTTCTAAGCTTGCATTATTTTAATGCAACCTGAATTTTACATTTTATATATAAATCCAGCAAACATAGTCTTCAGTATTTATCATTCATTCAAAAAATATTTATCACCAGGCACTATTCCAAAAATTAAGGAGAACTATTGATGTCAATAAGCTTAGTTTGGTTGTGGTGCTTGCCACTGTAGACCAATATCTTCACTCTTAAGTATAATAATGGTTTTCCACATATGTACAATGGCATTGCAGAGATTTAGAAAGGCTACATGTGGTTCTACCTTCAAATACATGGCAGGTGACTTGTTATTTAATAAAATATAAAGTTGGTTCTGTGGTTCACTTGCAACTAGAGATTCTTTAATAGCTAAAACCCATCTGAAATATAGTGTATATGAAAAAAGGACAAACTTTAGGAACACTGTATAATTTGTATCAAACATCTTGGGACAACATCGCCTTGTTTTTGTAAAATCATTCTGTAACAGATCTTCTCATTTTAATTGGAACATCATCAATGATCTTTGAATTCTTCCATATGCTAGTGTACCAACTACAATAGAAGCCAATTAACATCTCTACATAAATTATAAAACTTGGGCATCTCTAAAAGGTAATTGGGAGAATAAGATAACAGTGGTCAACAACAAATACTGGGAAATTTTTACTGAAAGAGGAGTCTATCCTGGACTTCATACAAGAAACCACATACTTCATTTTAATAGCAGAGCACTTTCATAGTAACACAGGATAAAATGTGAGAACATTGGATTTCCAGAACCACAAGACCTAACTTTTTATTTTGAAATTTTATATTTCTAAGAGAATGGTAATATACTATATAATTCCCACATACCCTTCTCAACTAGGTTCCTCTAATATTAACACCATATTTAACTGTTACAGAGTTACTAAAACCACAAAGTTAACCTTGCTTTCCACTATAACTGCAAATCTTATATTATCATTTGTACCACCACCACCATTTTTTTTTCCAAGCCACGTTACCTTTTACTGTAATGTCTCCTTAGTCTGCTCAAACCTGTGGCCAAGTACTTTCTTTAATGACCTTGGCACTTTTAAAAAGTACTGATTAGTTACTTCACAGAATGTGTCTCAATAGGGGTCTATCCATTTTCTCATGATGAAACTGAGGTTTGACATTTTGGGCAAGATCACATAGGTGATACCTGTGCCCTTTTCAGTGTATTACATTATATCAGATATTAATATGTCTTTTATTACAGGTAATACTAACCTTGACTCTTGGTGCTTATAAGCTTTCTGAAGTCACTGCTTTTCTCTTTATAAATATCTAAAAAGCTTGGGGAAACATTTATATACCATGTAAATATTCCATTTCTTTCTGAATTTTTACCCCATTTTTCGCATCCAAAGATGAATCTTGCCTGCAACAATTTTAACTGTCATGTTTGCATCAAGGTGATTTTCTATTCCCTACATTTAAAACTTACTTGGAATAAAGAAGACTATACCAAATACCAAAATCCAAACATTTTCAAAAAGTTTCTAGGGGCTGGAGTTGTGGCTCAGTGGTAGTGCACTTGCCTAGTCATTACCCCAAGGATTTAATGACTCCAGGTCTGACCTTCAGTCGCACTGATCAAAAATTAAATTCTGATAGAAGCTTGCCAAAGAAGGACACACAACAAGCAAGTAACATGGCCAGAATTTGAATCATGTCTGCTCAAATCTACCTTTTTCTTTTGGGAATTGAACCCAGTTATGCTTAACCATTGGCCACTGAGTTACATCCCCAAGCCCTTCTTATATTTTATTTAGAGACAAGCTCTCAGTGAATTGCTTAGGGTCTCACTAAGTTGCTGGCTTTGAACTCTAGATCCTCCTGCCTCGGCCTCTGAAGCTGCTGGGATTATAAGCATACCCCATGATGCCCAGCTCAAATCTACCTCTTGATCACTATTCCATCTGCAAAGAAAATCTGGACTATCCACCTACATAGAGAGACTAAAAAACGTAATATTAAAAATCTTCTAGTAAAGTCTGAATTGAGTAGTACCAACTTCAAGATCTGGACCTCTCCTTTAGCAAAGATGGCAGACTACTCCCTGCCCTCAATGGGCATAACCTTTCTTTAGCTTCATTGATACAGTCAGGTAAATGACCTAGATTTGCAAGCCCACCAGTGATTCCATCTCTTTAGAAACTTTGCAACTCTCTGCATCTGTTCTTCTGGGTAGATTTTAAACTCTCAAAATATTAATTCCTATAAAGCCATTTTGAAACTCCAATTTATTAATAAAAATTTCAATTATTTTTTGCAAACAAAAACATTATTAGATATCTACAGTTATTCCACTAAAGTCCATTTAGTTGGATATTTGATTTCCTACTATGTGTAGTTCTAAGTACACTGTCTATATGCTAAAAAAAAAAAAAAATCATAATGCCACTGCATCCTCAAACAACTCAAAAATCTAGTACAAGGGAGTTAAGTTCAGAAGAAATTACACGCACTCTTAGTAAACAGCCCAGCAGTCCAGAACAGGAAAAATCTCATGGAATAAAGCTTCACAATGAATAAAACAAAAGGAGAAGGGTACTAAAACACAGTTTAAGAAAAAAAAAAAAATGTAACATGTCAATGAAGAAAAGTGAAAGCACAAGAAAAACAGGATTCCCAGCCAAGAAAAAGCAAGCTGCTGAAAATTATCAAATCACTGGAAGAAAGGAAGTCAGACCATTAGAGAGTTTATAATCTTTGTCTACTTTGATATCTGAAGCACTTAAGTTCCTGCCACAAAGAAACCATCAACCAGGAAGGTATATCAAAACTTGGGGAACAGGATTTTCAAAGGCTCATGCAAGATTCAGGCTCAGAGTCACTTATCCTTGGGAAGTATATATTCCATGCCATGACCAAGAACAGCTATTAGAGAGGATGGGGTTGGGACCCTTTAACAAGAACAACACAGTAAGCTCTACCATTGAGAAAGATTTTAATTATACACTACGCATTCCTACTTTGGAATACTACAAAGCTCTAAAAATAGAATGAGTGAATCTATGGTTTCAAATAGATTGGAAAGTGGAAAAAAACTTCAAAGAGAAAAGGCCAAGGTATAGAATAATGTGTATCACATGAATATCTTGGTACAGAGATAGGGAGTCAATATAAAGATAAGTGAAGTCCAAACCAAAATATGCAAAACTGATTCTAGAGACAGGGATCATGGAGAATCAATAAGACCTGTTAGATATAGGGAGAAGGGAAAAGAAAGCATCTAGGAATGCCTTGTTTTCTTAACCCTTACAAAGGTAATCAGAATTCTTGTTTATCTGGCTATTTATCAAGATGTTTAATGATGATTTGAAACTACCTTCCATCAATTTATCACAAATTCCAAATTACCAATATTTGCAACACTGCATATCTGACATATGAAGGAGAAAAGGAAATTTAAGAACAGGGGATAAACTGGCAGAAAAACAACCTTGCAACTTTCCAAGAAAAGCTACATATAAAAACTATCAGGGATAGACATACCCAAAAATTTACATTTGCTCTAGTACTCCTTGAGAATTTTTTTTTCTCTTACAGGCTATTTTTTCAATATTTGCTAACTTAGATTCAGGATAAGAACTTTCTGCTATGGATTTATAACTCAATTCCAACCCTGATTCTCAGTCATTAAAACTTAACTGAGGGCTGGGTTTGTGGCTCGGTAGAAAACTCGTCTCGCATGTGTGAGGCACTGGGTTCGATCCTCAGCACGACAAAGATAAAGGTATTGTGTCCATCTACAACTAAAATTAAGAAAATTAAAAAATTAAAAATAAATCATTCTGCTGCATGTAAATTATATTTCAATTTATAAGAAAAAAAATAAGAAGAGGCTTAGCTATACATGAAAAGGAAGCCTGATGAGGACTGTAGGTTCACAGAACTGTTTGCTTTCTTCTGAGAAAGGAATAAAATGCAGTGGTGATATATGACCGTTTCCTCAGAAAATGTCACTAACATTTATTTAACAGTACAATCTCCTTATACTTCACATCTACCAGGTAATGTTTATAATTTTTCCAGGATCTACATAATAAGAAAAGCCAAAGTATTACCAAGGCATGAGTTCCTAGGGGGTCTCAGGTCCAGGTTTTTGGCATCCCACCAAAAGGATCTGAGCGAAAGAAGAGGTTGGCAAGCAAAGCAAAGGTTTACTGAAAATGAAGTTCACTCTGGGAAAGCAGAGTGGCAGAGCTGTGAAGAAGCTCAAGGCCCTGTCTACATAGTGGAGCTTGGTTTTATTGGGATATGCTAGTTCTTCCCCTTTTCCCCTGGATAGATCTGAGTCTGTCACCGTGATTGACAGCTGAATTTGACAATTTCTTCTCTACAGTCCCCTGCCCCATCTCAGAAAATGCACTGAGGCAGTAAATCTCAATGCTAACTAGTAACAAGTTAACTTTAGGTCAGTCCCTCTGACTATAGCACATGCCCAAGATCAGGGACTTTCCCTTCAGGGCCTTCCTTGTGGTCTTCTAGCTTCCTCCCTTTAACAGCAAGATGTCCAGTTTTCCTTCACAGGTAGAGTGACAGACAAGTGAAGTTTGAGTTGTGACTGAGGGCCCTAAGTGGTGGTCTGCCCTTTTTATCCCTTTCCCACACCCTACATCTCCTAACAAAAAGGAACTACAAAGTATCTAATATTACTGTCCAGTGTACAATTTTAATTTGTTTCCTATAAATAGGAGAATAATAAAAGCAATATTAATAAATTTGAAGAGAAAGAACCTAAAACCTCAAATCGTAGAATGGATTAGAAAGTTTTCAATGTTTATAGTAGAGATTCCAGTAATTGTAGATGTAACATCCATTCTTACCTACCTCCCCAGTGATTCAGAAGACACTGACTTCCCCAGATCATATCCTAGCTCCAGGGCTGGTTCAGAAACCCAGACTTATTTAAACCAAACAGCATACAGTGATTATTACTGGTCTAAAGGTGACCATGGGGTCTAAACAGGGCAAATAAAAAGAACTTTTAGAATGTGATTATGAAACTTCTATTTCTGTGCTGAAACTAATGGATGTTTGTTGTCCCAACTGCCGATTATATAACCACACTAAAACAAGAAGGAAACTAGCCTGAGGATAAATAGGAAACACAGATAAACCAAGTTAGTATTTGGTTCATACCATGCTTAAAGATCAAGCCCTAGAGTCTCCTCTATTTACAAAATTTGCAATATGAGAGAAAAATAAACTTCCTTCTGGAATAAGGTAAATTATTTGGGGGTTTCTGTCATTCAGAGATGGATCCACCATAATTATTTTTAAGTGGTTTCTCTAAAGTAGATAACTTATGAAAGCTACTTCAAATTAGGAAACAACACTTCATATTTTATAAATAAATTACAATCTTTAAAAGTGTACATAAATTCATTAATCCATCGAGTTCAATCACAAAAATATATGTGACCAGTTAACAGACAATGAGTTTAGGTTACTTTTACTTAATTGCACAAAACTGTTTACAGTACATTTCTCAATAAAGAAAAATTGAATTATAACCCAAGGGTGAGTTAACGTACAAATCTTGAATAATGTCATATATATTTCGCTAACAGATGCTCAGAGACTCTGCAAAGACACTCCGCTCAATCAGAAGCCAGATTAAAGTTCCATCTGGAGCCTAATGGCTCCACGGTTCTATTACAATTACCCAAGTCACCAAAGTAAGCCTTAATAGCTGTATATCACGATCTCTCTTGAAGGTACATATAGTCTTGCCCCTAAACCCAGAAAATAAGATCATAATTTTGTGTATGCATACTCAGATGCAGAAGATTTAGTAGGTATCCAAATGCTATTGCATTTTTTCACTGACACTGAACTTTTCCTATGTGACTTTTCATCAGCATATCTGCTTAGAAACAGATGCTGGGATACTGCATCATCACCTTACCTTGACATATCAAGGACAAAGTTCACTTTCCCTTTAATCTATTTACAGAGTAACCCAGATACCTAGAATAATCTTTCACATTTCTCTTAGATCCTATCACAGGCATTTCTTATCAAAACAGAAAAACTGGATAAGGTTATTTTATCTCCTAATTTTCATGGCTATAAATTGTTGCAAAGCCAAAGGATTTAAGAGCAGGAGGGAACCTGGAAAGTACTAAAAGATCCACATCTAAAACCAACATTTCTCAAAGTTCCACTGCCTGACATGCACTATCTGCTTAAAACATTTTATAGCAATTTGACATAGTAATGAGCTTATGTTTTATATATCTTCAAGTCTTTGGAATAATATACATCTTTGGGTTTGTTTCTGTCTCTGGACTAAGACTTGGGCCCAGTTAGAACACTGAATTTCACCTGAAAGTGTTTGTTGCCCTAACAAGGTGTTTTGTTTCATTTTGAATGCCTTTAGATGGAACCCAGACTTTCTGATTAGCTCAAGTAGTAAGGTATTTACATCATTATCAGGTTAGCCCCAGAAGGCATCTGAAGTGGTCCATTAAAGATCCACTAGGCCAATGTCTCTCAAACTCTACTAACACCATTGGTGAAAAATAAAAGCAACTTCAGTGAATTGCATATAACATTTTTTAAAATGACTTGCCATTGTATAACCCACAAAAAGAATACAAGAATACATACACATGTGGAAGATCAGCATCCCTAATTCTAAAATCCTAAATCCAAAATCTTCCAAAAGTTAAAACTTTTTGAGCACCAACATAATCCAGAATTGTAAAATTTCACAGCTGTCCTCATGTACTAAGTTGCAGTGTAGAGGCAGATGCACAACTTAAAAACAAAACCACCAAAAAAAACAAATGTATAAAAATCACTTCTAAGTTATGTGTATAAAGTGTATATAAAACAAACAAATTTTGTGTTTAGATTTGAGTTCTATCCTCAATATATTTCTTATGTGAATATTCCAAAGTCCAGAAAACTTCCAAACTTGAAACACTTCTGGTCCCAAGCATTTCAGATAAGGGATACTCCACCTTTCTTTGTATATGGGTTGTGTCTTAAATTTTATTTCTTATTCATGGACATAATACTGTAAATGAACAACACTGTACCAGATGAGTACCTTCAAAGATGCAGAAGCTGGCACTTGTCACAATTAGCAGGACCAGTTCCAGTGGCCCTTTTCCTATATTCATGATCATAAGGTTTGTTTGGACATCGTGGTCTACAAAGCCAGTAAGAATATATGTACCTAAACTAATATTTTAAAGTCCTAGACCAACTAAAATGTTTTTGTATCTTAAATACTAGAGATGAATTTTTATGCAGTTCGTTTGATTATACAGAAATTAAAAATGGCTATAAGTCCCCAAATAAAACAGAATACAAAAGCCCAATAGTTTAAAGACCAATATACAAATAATATAAAATTTCTAAAATTTTGATAAATATATTTAAGTATTTTATAAAAATATTCTTATAAAAAACACTGGCAGCATGCCAGGAAAAAGTTTATCTTAATATATAATTTATTACTTAAATAAACATGAGGAAAATACCTGAATAACAAGTAAATAATATTACAAGGTAAATTATAAAATAAGTACAAATAGTACATTAAAATGATACTACTTTTCTCCTATAAAATTAGCACAAATATTTCTTTTTAAGTATTAATGTTGCTATTGATGTGAAAAATCCAGGAATCTCAAAATTTGTTGCTGGGAAAGAAAACTGGTAGCTTTTGGCACTTACCAGAGGACTTCTAATTACCCTTTTATCCAGTAAATCCACTTCTGGAATTTATCTTATGGAAACAATAAGAGGGCATACAAATATTATTACAAGTAATTTTGAATGCAGTATTGTATATATAATAGTGAAAATTCTAACTCCCTCAATAGGGAATTTTTAAATTATGGTGCATCCTTACAACTATAAAAAGAAATGTATATTTATCTTTCCTGCCCATAAAATGCTATTTAAAAAAAATACATGTTTAAGATCCCATTTTTATATTAAAACTGTTAAAACAGATTTAATCCTTCACTAGTAAACAACCCAATAATTTTAGAATAAACTGACAAAAATGCATTTTTACTTAGAATTCTCTAACATTGTTGTTTTCTTTCAGCAAGAATAGCCAAAAATGGGCTAGGGGTGTGGCTCAGAGGTAGAGCACTTTGCCTAGCATGTGAGAGACATTGGGTTTAATTCTCAGTACCACATATGAAAATGAATAAAATAAAGGTCCGTCAACAATTTTAAAAAATTTAAAAAAAGAATAGCCAAAATTATAAGAAAAAAGAGAAGGAAGGAATAGAGGGAGGAAAGGAAGCAGGCAGAAAAGTAGAATTAAACATAGGGAAATCTCACGATAAAATTAAGCAACCTAGAGAAACTGGTCTTTGAAATTATTTAAAATAAAGTTTTTTGGTTTTTTTTTAAGAGAGAGAGAGAGAGAGAGAGAGAGAGACAGAGAGAGAGAGAGAATTTTTAATATTTATTTTTTAGTTCTCGGCGGACACAACATCTTTGTTTGTATGTGGTGCTGAGGATCGAACCCGGGCCGCACGCACGCCAGGTGAGCGCGCTACAGCTTGAGCCACATCCCCAGCCCCTAAAATAAAGTTTTTTGACAAGGAAAACATAGCCTCTGAATATCCACAACAGGTAAAAAAGCAGGCCTTAGCCACAGACCTCATTTCTACCCATATGCACTACATGAAAGTGAAGGTGTGATTAACAAAAAGCCTGCATCTTTTATCTAGGAATTGGCCAGAAACAGCCAACTGTAGCAGCCTCCTACACGAGGTACTAAGGGCATCAGCAGCAGCCAGGAAACTCAACTGCAAATGCCAACAGAAAAGGCTAACTGCAAACCCTATTGCCATAGATGTAAACCTGCATGTAGACAAAGAAAGTAAAAACCTCCTCCTGGAAGAGCAAAGAAGTTAGATTACCAGGTCTTAAGTCTTCTCCTAAATGGAGCATCATGCTACCTTGCAGACTTATATATTAGTCAACAGTCTGACTAATGAACTGCAGAATTTAATTTTCCACGTAGTATTTCAGCCCTGTGTCGCATACTCTTTGTGTGTGTGTATGGAAGCGTGTATCAAAAAATAAATAAGGTATTTATTCTGTTTTTACAAAGAAAAATAATCTGAAGTTTAGAAGTTAAGACTTCAACTGACCTTAACACTCATATACTTAAAATAGTTAATTTCCCAAATACACTGATTTTCCTTACCATAAAGTCATGTGATATGGGCTGTCCCTAACTGTGCAACAGGATCAAAGACATTGTCCTGAATGCTACACACTTTTTACCTTCAGTAAGACATACTAAAATTCCGAGTACCATTAAGAAATAGAAGCAATTTATGTTCACAAGTATTTTCTTCCTTAGAATAATATCTAAAAAAAGTAAAAGCCAATCAAGTATTTGTACAGATGTTGAAAACAATTCAGTCTTACAGTTTTCCCTAACAATGTGCATAATACATCATGGGACAGAATGGGAGAGAATATCAAATTTGAATCCTGGAACACCTATTTTGGAAAGCAGGACATGCCATGAATGCCACCATACATGAAGGTCTTAGGACAGGATAAGAGGCCTGGCAACCTACAGACATAGGAGTTAATAGGCTCAAGGACACCTATCTAAGGGTAGAGTTCTATATCACTTTTACAAAGATAAAAAGGTCTTAGAGTCTCAAATTCTTTCCAGGAAATGGGCCTGCACGCTACTCCCCAAAATAATCTTTTTCCTTTCCTCTTTACTCTGCATGTGACTGTGCTTCAAGCATCTGAATAATGAACAATACAAATGAGTCAATATAATGAGTGATGAATAGAAAATGGAAAACTATTTAAAACACTGCTTGTGTGATAAAAATCAATTCTACATATTAACCAATCAACTCACCACAAACCTAAAGCATAATCCACAATTACTAATTCACAAGTATTGTTTTTCCAAAAATTCCATTCAATATCCAACATAAAAAAAAATTTTAATATAAAAATAATGATGAAGGAATCAAACCTTGAGACAGTATTCCTAATTCTACTATCTACTACTTCAGTGACACAAAGAAAATCATGCAACTTGAATTTGTTTCCTTCAAATGAAAGAGAGATATCAAATATATAACAAAGAAATTTAAGTACTCTTCTCACAAACTTGCTTGATACCATAGGAGATTTTTTTAAACAGTGACACTTCAGTTGTATGTATAAAGTTAGATTTTATAATTATAAATGTTGATAGTACTGGTACAAATTCTTCTTGCTTTTCAACTTATTTATATTAAGACATTACTCTACACAAAACACACACACTATACGACAGACAGATAATGTAAGGGCCAAGACTAAAATATCAGACCACCACCACTATGCCAGGTAAGTCTCTTGATTATAAACAGCAGACACATATTGTGGTTAATATAAATCAAAAGGGAATTTATTGGCTAGACACTGAATAGCTCAAAAAAATTAAAAAAAAAAAAAAACACACAAGGCTGGTGAATCAGGCTTGGTCAACTTGGTCAAGAACAAGTGATAATAAAATTAGAGAAAAATTCCTGCTTCCATAGTTTGGAAGGAAGCCTGCAACTTAAGTTACAACAACAAGGGTCACAGGCCAGGAAGGAACACCATCAGCAGCTCTCAAGAAGCCCACATTCCCTCTAGCTACCACAATGCAGTGCTCAATCTTCAGAAGGACCTCATGACAGCATTTGGGCTTCCTTGGCCTGGAAAAGTGAGAGGCAGCCTCCCATCTAACAAGAAAGAGGGTTTGGTAAGACCCTAGGCAGTAGTCACCAGAAATATCCTCTACTAAGGCCCATTTTTGGTAGTGGACAAAATTGTAGCAGCTTTGATTCTGTGACTACTCGTGTCTGTGAAAGTTTGCAAACTCAAAGTTCTTAAAAATTAGTGCATACTCTAACATTATTTGTTAGATTTGTTTGGTGCAATTTCTATTCTATTTACAAGGCAAAAATTCACTTTTCCTACAGTGGTTCTATCAACCGATACTAGACTGAGTAATTCGGATGGGGTCTAGCAAGTTTCTTAATACACTATAAGTATTGCCTCTTGCTTTATATTCTATCCGTCTGCTAATTTGGTTTCTTGCTTGCCTTTTTTGCTGCAGCTGTGCACCGGGTTAACTGTTTCAATGGTTTTCCTACAATAACTCACAATTTTTTTCCTGATCAGTGTGCTGTATGATTGGTTCTTTGTTCCTAAGATAATTATTTTACATTTGTCTACACTGAACTGCATTTGCCATCTGCTGGCCCAATCACCTAAACAATCCAAATCTTTTTTAATCTGATTGCATTGTTCCTCATTATTTCCCCTAGCTCCAATTTTAGGATCATCTGCAAACTCCAAGATCTTTTCTTTAAAGATTGGACACATTTCATTTTAATATAGAGGGATGTTTTTTAAAAGTGACCCTTTAGTCACACCAGCTGAAATCTTCTAACTTGAAAAGTTTCCATAAAGCTTATCCAAAGATACCTTCCAATTATACAAAGTGTTTCTAGAAACAAATTTAAGTAGAACCCATTCTGTTTCATTGCTCTTGATGTTACCATGTGTTTAAAAGTATTATGTCTAAGTTCTCTCCACAGTATAATTTTTAAGGAATATAAAAATTCTGTTATTCTTATACATATATCCATGGCAATTGTGTTGTAATAAATTTCCTGAAGTAGAGTACAAAATTCCTACATGTCATTTTACTGATTTAAAAAAATATATATATCAAGTACTCATCAGTAATTGGAATTAGATACACTCTTATCTTATGACCTTGCTCCAAGTGCTGATCCCTAAAACTTCAGTTTCTTACTGACAAAGGAGATTTTAGAAGATAACTTCTCAGAACCCATCCACCATTACCATTCTAAATTACATTTTAAATATGAGTCACATACTAGAGCTCCACTACTTCTCAAATTTTGCTACTTCAGATTTTCCAGGCTCCACCTAATTATAAACCCTTCTATAATTCACTTTTTATTTTGAAGTACCTTAAAAGTGAAATGTTGTATACACTTATTTAAGCATAATTCACCCTCCAAATTAATTTGGCATATCTGAACATTACAAATCTTTGTTACTTAACTATGATGAAGGGGACCAGGTACATCTTTAGATCTAAGAAAAAACTGTAACCTTCAATGATTCCTTGTAGTATAACCACACATCTCCACAAAAACCTTATTTAACTTCTTAAAATTATCAAAATTGACGTATTTCAACAATTTTGTTATTTCAAGTGGTAGATTAGGACAACTGAATTTAAGATCGACTTTGATTTATTCACTCAGTGAATGTTACAAAGACAAAAATGAATACTTACCCTCAAAAAGCTGAGGGTAAGATGTATACAAGTGGAAACAAACTATTATAATAGAGATACAATTAAATGGAAGTAAGGAAAAGGAAGAATTTACCTATGGCTAGTAAATGAGAAGCTTTGTGGAAGATGTATACTTGAACTCTATCAAATACTGTCTTTTAAAAACAAATGCAGAGGCTGGGGATGTAGCTCAAGCGGTAGCGCACTCGCCTGGCATGCGCAGGGTGTTGGGTTCGATCCTCAACACCACATAAAAATAAAAAATAAAGATCTTGTGTCCACCTAAAACTAAAAAAAAAAAAAAATTTAAAAATGCAGAACCAGGCATAGCAGCACAAGCCTGTAATCCCAGTGGCTTGGGAGGCTGAGGCAGAAGAATTGCGAGTTCAAAGCCAACCACAGCAAAAGCGAGGCACTAAGCAACTGAGTGAGACCCTGTCTCTGGGTAAAAATACAAAATAGGGCTGGGGATGTGGCTCAGTGGTTGAGTGTCCCAGAGTTCAATCCACAACACCCAAACAAACAAAACAAATCCACACACACAAAAAAAAATCCACTAAACTATCAATATTATCATAGAAAAGAAATATAAAATAGTAAGCAAACTGAAAAAATAAATCAAAGAAAGATGGATTTGCTGATTATTTCTGTGTGGTAGAATCATGTGTGCTTCTGTAAAAAAAATTCATATTCAAGAAAGAAAAGGGTTTTTTTCTATTTTTTTAAAGGTATACTTTGACCAACTGAATACTATTACATGAAATATTACAGGCCAAAAATCTATAACTTTTAACAGAAAAGTCAATAAGAACTTATACATCAGATAACATATGAAGGATCTAAAGGATAATCTAAAGAATTAATCATATATTAAACCTCCCGTCTTTTTTTATTTTTCTTCAAAGAACGACTGATTTGGGGTGACATAAATTGAAAGGCAGGATTTAAAAATACATTAAAACTATTCCAAGTTAATTCTAGAATGATGAGATGATTAGGTCACATCTTTCCTCTAGGTTTGTAGAAAACCTTTATAACTGATTAATCAACTTCCCCCCACCTCAAACACTTTTGAAATGTCACTATTTGTTCTCTCCAGAGATATTTTATTTGTATTTTGTATGTTAAGTAAAAAGAAAGCATTTAATAAAATAACTACTTTTATTTCAAAACAGTTCCCCATTCAATAGAACTTTGATATTTTGAACATCCTACAAATGATTTCATCTTACCTGTAATCTAATAAAGACATTTCAGTTGAAACAACTGGACATTGCTTAAACTTCCCATGGATGCAGAGATTAAGGGAAAGAAAATGTGTATGAGTAGGCAAAGGAGGAAATACAAGGATTCATCAGAGGTACAACACTGGAAGTGTGAGTGTTTCAATGAACACTTAACTTAATGTCTGATTCAATTTTCAAAATTTTACTTTGAGATCAGTGTAGTAGAAGGAGGGGATTGATTGAGATATAGAAGATGGGATAAGCGAAGAACAGTGGAATGAATCTGACCTAACTTTCCTATGTACATATATATTGCAGTAAATCTCACCTTTATATATGTCCATAAGGCTCTTCCCTCTCTTCCTGGAGAAAGGGAACAGAGGGAAAAGTACTGGGGACTGAATTAGAGCAAATCATATCCTTGCTTTAATAATTATGCCAAAATGAATTCTGATGTTATATATAACTAAAAAAGAACCAATAAAAATTCTAGTTTGATTCCTGTGTTCTATGCAATAGACTATACTTGAATTAGTAGACTCCTGAAACACAAGCTCAGCTAAATCTCTTGTGATGTATATATAAACATATATATAAATTATAATAAGACTAAAAATAGTATGCTTCATATCGTCTGAAATTCTCTCCTAAAGAAAGGCAATATGCAGATGTTTCAAACTGGCATCCACACGTCACCTCCACTGGGCAAATAATTCACCCTGAAAAAATTGCGAAGATTCAAAAAACCTGGACATTCCACACAAAAATGTAGATTTTTAACTTCATTCAAAAACAAGACAAGGGCTAGGGATATAGCTCAGTTGGTAGAGTGTCTGCCTTGCATGCACAAAGCCCTGGATTCAATCCCCAGCACCACCACCAAAAAAAAAAAAAAAAAAAAAAAAAAAAAACACTAAATTAAATTCTGAGACCACTTCCAGCAAAGTTCTTCACTTATTCAACTTCCCACTAACCCACTTTTATCCCCTTTCTGTTGCTTATCAAGTTTCACTGGGACCAGGGTTTGTAACCCTTAAACAGAGCAGGCAGTCAGACCTTGATTCAAATCCAACTCCACCACCACCAAACTGCATAAACCCTAAGCAAGTAATCTGACCTCTTTAACATTCAATTTCTTTGTCATGACAAAATGTTATTTATTGTCAAGGGGTTAAAACAACAGAGTACCAAATAAAAAATTACATGTTCAATAAATAAATTATTAAACTACTGAGGTTGCAATTCCTAAACTTATTTAACTAAAAGTTACATTTCCTTCCTTCTATATATGCTGTTATGGTTTGGATGTGAGGTGTCTCCCCAAAAGTTCACATGTAAGACAATGCAAGAAGATTGAGGAGAAATGATTGGGTTTTAGCCTTAACCTAACCAGTGAACCAATCTGATGAGATTAACTGAGTGGTAACTGGAGGCAGGTGGGGTGTGGCTGGAGGAAGTGGTTCATTGAGGGCATAGCTATGGGGTATATATTTTGTATCTGGAGAGTGGAGCCTGTTTCTCTCTCTGCTTTCTGATCACCATGTGAGCTGGTTCCCTCTGCCACACTCTTCCGCCATGATGTCCTGCCTTACCTGGAGCCCTGAGGATTAGAACCTGCCTTCTATGGACTAAGACCTCTGAAACCATGAGCCCCTAAATAAACCATTTTTCCTCTACAGTTGTTCTGGTTGGATCCTTTTAGCCACAGAAGAAAAGCTGAATACGACATATGCTAAAGAAAAAACTGGATCACTGTATAAGGCTCCATTGTAAAATGAGGATAAAACTGGATTTTTGTATTAAAATGAATTGAAACTTGTGAAGTCCTTACAATAGTAAGGTACATGCTAGCCTCTAAAAAGAGTTGTTATTACAAAGAGTAGCAGTAGTAGTTGTTCCCAGAGAACTAGTGGACATGAGCTCTGGAATCCAATAGTTGCAGTTGGACATAATACCTTTATTTTAATTATTTTATACGTGGTGCTGTGGATCAAACCCAGAGCCTCGAATGTGCCAGGCAAGCATTCTACCGCTGAGCCACCACCTCAGCCCTCCTTGTATATAATCTTAAAATCTTCTCAACTATCCCACATTTTTATGTTAAAAATCTGAGTCTCTGTGAAAACAAGTCACTATGAAAGTATAGAAACAAACCTCGTGTTCTGGGCTTGTACACAAATTAAACTCTGACAGAAACAGAAGAGTTAATTCCAAGTATAAAGCAGGCACATTATATGGTGCTCATAATTTAATTCCTAAGGAGTTTTAGCTTTATGACCAATAGAATCACAGACCAGTCTGGTTGTACTTTCTTTCCAATTCCTTTCTGCTTTGCCAAGAAACTCAGCAGCTAAGTTAGGACCAGTGCAAAGAGATACCTTCTAGGACTATTGGTTCCAAAGCTCAGCCATCAAAAATAAAGAATGAGCCAGGCATGGTGACACACATATCTGTAATTCCAGGTACTTGGAGGCTAAAGCAGGAGGATCCTAAATTCAAGACCAGCATGAGCAACTTACCGAAACCCCAAATCAAGTGAAAACATGAAAAAGGGCTAGGGAAGTCAGTCTGTGGTAAAGCACCCCTGGGTTCAATTCCCCACACTAGGAAAAAAAATTATAAAGAGTGAAGAACGTCTGGTCTAGCAGCAGCAGTGGTTCTCTATTAAATGGTACCAAAAAGATAATTTGACTTTAGCATACTAATTATCTCCATTACAGTCATTTTTAATTAGTCTGAAAATAAAGCTTGATTCTTTAAGTATTTAATTTAACAAAAGATAGTCTCTCCTGGCTATAATAGTATATATCTCCCAGATTCTCTGCCATATCATGGAAATCCTTTCACAGCACTCAAAACAATGAGAAAAAAAACAACAAAATTGACTTAAAAAGAGTAATTTCCTTTCCAACCTAAATAAACTTTACACAAACTTGCCTTTGATAATCGACTAAACAAGCTGCACCACCAGCATCAAGGGAGGGTGTGCGGATATCTAGCAGGTGCTGCAGTTTATCACAAAACCGTCTAAAATAATTGGAAGTGACAACAAACTACCACAAATGATTTATTAGTCTTTCACTCAGCTTCTCAGCTTCCTAAGGACCAGAATAAATAATTTACCAACTCTCTATCTTCTAATCATTAATTCTTCCCTATGCATCCAAACTACATTTAACTCTGATAGGTTCAGTGGAATAAAACCCACAATAGGAATATATTTCCAAATACAGAATTATCTGACTGTATGTAAAAGCAAATTTGTCAATCAAGATATACAATTCAGATGAAGAAGTTAAGGGTTCAAAGTCAGTAACTATAGTCGAGTTTGAAGATGCTTGTGGAATAAATTAAGTGAAAATGAAAGAAATATAGAGCCTAGCTAGATTTCTTTCATAGGTAAGTAAAGGTTCTAGTGCCTCCACGCAGACCAAACCAAAGGGGCAACCTAAACACAGTACACAAAAGAGACTTTAGGGCTGGGGATGTGGCTCAAGTGGTAGCGCACTTGCCTAGCATGCATGAAGCACTGGGTTCGATTCTCAGCAACACATAAAAATAAAGATGTTGTGTCCACCTAAAACTAAAAAATATTAAATAAAAGGGAGACTTTAAACCCCAAGTGTCACTGTCTCACGGAAGCCACATTCATTGAATGAATATAGCCCATAAAACTATCCTACAATTACAGAACATATTCCTTGTTGCCTGTCAAAAAAGGTAGAAACTTTAAAACCTGAAAGTATAGGAGCTTTCTTCATGCAAAGCAGACTTGATACAAGACAAGGCTCATCTTCTTTGAAATATTTTAATGACTATATTAAATGGGTTTATGACACAATTACTAAACTCCTGTGAATTCTAAAAAGAAAATAGGTATGAAAACCAGATATACTCCCCCAAATATGATACTGTTAAAAGGTATGTATATTAATTATGTAGAGAAAAAACAAAGCAAAAATCACACCCTAAATCCATTTTGATGTGAGCTAGTCTTGTCTCATTAAATCAGCATCTATGATTAAAACTGAAATCATTTTTGGTACATAATGTATTGCATTGTTAGAGCAGCATCTGTTTATTACACAGTGTAAACATTTTTCAGCTTTCTGAAATTACACTTATGCAAGAAATGGTCCAGACCTACAAATTCATTTAATCTTTTATTTCAAGAAGTACTTTCAATAAAATGATTAATAACAATAATAGTCTAATATGTGACATTCTAGGAGGAAACTTCAAGCTGCTAGACACAAAGAATTTCATAAATGGACAGTTTCTCTTTAGAGAGCACACCAAAACCCAAATCTTAAGAAAGAGACAGACAGGAGAGTGTGTGTGTGTGTATGAATGTGAGATACTATAAGTGTGTGTTTAAGTATATTTTTAGATACACACGACTTCTACCAAGTACATGATTTCTTCCAAAATACAAAATGCACTAAAGTGAGTTGAACTAAAAAAAAATATAGAAATTCAAACCTAAGAAATGTAATTGAGATTATAGTATCTTCAAATAATCTTTTAAATTTCAAACTATTCATAAAATATCATTTTCAACAATCAATGTTTTATTATTATACCAGCATTACATAACTATCTTGGCACAAATCATTGTTCATAGTAAGCAAAACTAAAGTGTGTTTTATTTATATAAACATCCAGCTCATGTGTTGCTATGGAAAAATAAATCAAAAAGCATAGGTTCTAGTCTAACACAGGTTAAAATAAAGCAAAAATGGAAACCTAGATAACATTTTTGAATGCATCTGTTTCAAAAATTCTTTTAAATGGAGATTTTACTTTTTATTTTATTTATTTATTTGTTTTTAAATGAGGTGAGAAGAACAGAAGCCTTTAAAACAAAAAAGAGCGGGCTGGAGATGTGGCTCAGCGGTAGCGCGCTCGCCTGGCATGCATGCGGCCCGGGTTCGATCCTCAGCACCACATACCAACAAAGATGTTGTGTCCGCCGAGAACTAAAAAATAAATGTTAAAAATTCTCTCTCTCTCCCCCCTCTCTCACTCTCTCTTTAAAAAAAAAAAAAAAAAAAAAAAAGAGCAGCCTGACAATGTTGTCTGCAGGCTTTTTTTTCCTACTACAAATGGTAACAGTAAAATGGCTTTCAAGACAGAAGAAGTTCAACAAGAAAAGAGCAATCTACTGGCACCAAACTGCCTGAGGGTGCCGACTTTTGCCAGGACTTTGATACAGTGCTCAATTGAGAGTTGATGGCACCTGGTCCTATGTGTTCAAAACACTAGGCCTACAGAGCCCCATAAACATCTATGGAAGAAGTCTGTGTATCCTGATCATTCAGTGTCTGTCAAAAGAGGAACAGATAAATTATAGTATTTAGGTTGTCAGATTATGAAATATTATAGAACTGTGAAAATGAATAAACCAGATGTACAAACAGTAGCAAATTAACAAAGTCAGGAATAATGTTGAGTTAAAAGGGGGGAAAGAACTGCATAAAGACTAATAAAACATTAGATGAACTAAGAATAATGGATATAAGAATGCAATGATAATATAAAAACAAAAAGAATATAAGCAGATTTCAGGATAGTGATCATCTCTGGAAAGGGAAAGACTTACAAAATATTTTTTAAAAATATATAGCGTTTGTTAACATAGTAATCTTACATGGTAAATACAATGTTACCTATTCTTTGTATCCTCTATACTTTCTAATTTTTTAAAAATCTGTTACAATTTAAACAATTTTCTCCTAAAAAGAGTTTCCAATATCCATACCTGAAACATGAGGAACCGCCTTTAAAAAAAAAAAAAAATCACTCGTTTGCCTAGTACCCATAATCTAAGAATTAAATTTGCCAGTGTAAGAAACTTAAAACTCTTACCTTCTTTTCACAAGTTATTTGATTGGATAACAATTTCACATCAAGTTCTCAGGAGACCCCATACCTGTATTTCAAAGTTGAAGTAGTACAGTTTCCACTATATGACATCCTCAAAGTTACAATCATTCTCAGCAGAGGCTTTTAAATATAGTTCTATCATCTGCTGTGAGAACAAACAGGAACCAGAGCCTGATTCCCAATTCCTTGGCTCCAGCATCCTTGGGAGAACCTGTCGCTTTCTTAGTGGGTATGTTTTTTTCTATTTTCTTTGCATGAAAAATATTAAACTTCAATATTAAACTATAGCTACATAGAAACAAGATGCTTTCGATTAACAACTACATCTGCATATGAGAACAGAAGTTTACTATATACTTTTTGTCACCATGAAGAAAATATCAAAGATGCTGTTAATTTTCACAAAAACTGATAAATATTCTCTCAAAAGTAGCAGCCATCTGATTTAAAGAATTACGGGCTTGTTATCTTAAACAAGAAATGATATCCAACTCATATTGATGTTTTCTATCTGAAGTATGTCATGCAATATTATAATTTATCTCATAAATCTACCAGAGTGTGATCAAATCCTATCAACTCTGATTGGCATAAATTTGAAACAATAAAGCAATCACATCTGTTTAAGCAGTTGTAGCTTGCTAGACAACATTTTAAAAGTTTATACAATAACATAATTATACTTTTCTTCCTCTCTAAGACCCTCTTACGCTAGAGCTTTACATAATTCTTTTATGTATACTGGGTTCAGTGTAACCTAAAATAGGAAATATGGTACAAAACAAGGATATGGAGGAATTGGGGAAGACAGATAAGTGTGAATTTGGTATATTCAAAAAAGTAACAAGCTCTATATGAAGAACTTGCTCTCACAGTAGGGGAGAATAAATAAGTATCTAATTTCATGACTGAAACTACTCTTGAAAAAGTATGAATGCTTAATTTAAACAAAAATATGTGGGTAAAGGACAAAAAGATTAGTACACAGGAAAAAAAACACTGAGCAAAAAAATAGTATATAAATAAAATTTTAAATCACTACCCGTTTTAGGTAATAAAATCTCTACTTTTCAAAACTTGAATTATTTAATGAAAACATATTATGTATATGAATCAATAAGTGAAAAACGCAATATCCCCAAAGCTAGAGTATCCCCTAAATTAACTGTATACAATTTTAAGAACATTTTAAATAAGCAAGCAAACCAAACCCTAAGAATGAGTAGGCCTTAAAGATATTGAAAAACTATGGCTAAAGAGAAAAACATTAAAAAAAAAAAAACTTTAAGCTGTTAAGTAACTTCAAGTTCTCAATGCTTACTATATTTGTATATACATTACCCCTAAAACATGCCTGAAGATAAGGTGAATATTCTAGGAAAGACAAATAAATGAGTATAAACCCCATTTATAAATGAGTATAAATACCCAGTGTGAATCTGGTACATTTAAAAAAGTAACAAGCTCTATATGAAGAACTTGCTCTCACAATAGAGGAGAATAAATAAGTTTGAACAAAAAATAAGAGTATCTAATTTCATTACTAAAACTACTTTGAAAAAGTATGAATGCTTAATTTAAACAAAAATATGTGGCTATTTACCAAATACATATATGTTATATATAATTTTGAGATCTTTTACTATATAAAGTCTGAGATATACCTTTTGCCTGCCATTCTTTACATACAATAGTTTGAATTTAAAGCAATTATATTTCCTACCATTAAGTTTTAAATCAGTTAAACTAAAAAACCCGATAAAAGGAAAACCTTCAAAGAAAGATGATGTGTTATCACGGTGGTGAAACTTCAACTCAAGAGGACAACAAAGACCTTTTAATAAAATCTAGGGCTTATCTCAGATATTTTCCTTATATCTACAGACATAACAAATTTTTACAAAATGAAAAGATTACATTTGGTCAGACTTTTTTTTAACACTATTTGGAATGATTGGAATGCTGTGTTGATGAAAAGATAAGATCTTTTCTTTTGCTTTTTCTATAATTTTATTGTACTCTCCTTAATTCATGAAAACATCTAATAGTTTTCCTTACTTGATTTTATTCATATCTTCTAGTTTAATTTCTAATTAAATGCAACAGGAAAAATGGCTCTCTTATTCTATTTTATACATCTATAACAGAATACTGAGTCTGGACAATTCACAGTAACAGAACTTTATCCGGCTCATGGTTCTGGAGCCTAGAAAGTTCAAGATCCATGGAACGCCACTGGTGAGGACATTCTTACTTCTTAGTTCCCATAGTGGCATGCAGAAAGACAAGAGATAGAATTTGGTTTTATAAGAAACCCATTCTTATGGAATGAACCCATTTCCACAATAAATATATTAATCCACCTAAGAGGGCAAAGTCCTCATGACCTAAACACCTATCATTTGGCCCCACCTTCCAACACTATTACATTGGGGATTAATTTTTTTTTTTAAAGAGGATATTTTTTTAGTTTCAGGTGGACACAATATTTTTTATTTTTATGTGGTGCTGAGGATCGAACCCAGTGCCTCATGCATGCTAGGCGAGTGCTCTACCACTGAGCCACAACCCCAGCCCTATATTGGGGATTAAATTTCTAACACATGAACTTTGCGGGATACTTTCAAACCATGGCACTCCTTTATGTTGCAACTCTCATGACTACTATGGAATATGGCTTACCTATAAAGACATGTTTTTGATTAACCTAGAATATTAATATTTTACTAAAAGACATAAATCCGTTAAGTTTATCTATCAAACACTAAAATAGAATTAAGAAATAAGTTTAAGCCTTCTGACCAATGTATATTATTGCTATCTATTAATCTACCTCACTTTTGCATTTTATTCATTTAATAAATACTATGGGGTGGGAATTAATAAAAATAAGATAATTTCTGTTCTTATACAACAATGAATTGTAGTTTATTGCTATAAGTGCTCTAGAATATGTGGAAGTGTAGTAAGATTATTAAAAAAAAAAAAAATCGGGGAAAGCTTAAGAGATGCATCCAGCAAGATGGGTTAACCAGGAAAAGAGGTAAGGAATAAATAGTGTATAAAATGACTACATGGGCTTATTTCTTCTCCCTCTCAAAACTATTCTACAATTAATAATTTTTCCTTCACATGGACAAAACAAATAGAGGTGGCATAAAGGAGGAAAGAGATCACAAATTTGGAGGAAAGAGATGAATAACTTGTCAAAGAAAGTTACTTGTAACAGAATCTGTAAAAGACAAAGAGAAGCAAACTTTTTGCCCAAAGTCAGACAATGACTGAATCTCACATATTCCACCTCCACAACCCCAGTGGTGAATCTCCAAGTGAACTGAAGGAAAAAGAAAGGGATGGGGGTGGGGAAGAACAGGAAGAAATAATTCAAGACAATATTCCCAAACCAAAGAACACTTGCTTTCAGAATGACAAGGTCTTTTGAAGATCCAGTAAAAATGAAATAAAACCCATTTCAAGACTCATCAAAATAAAATCTGACATAAAGATTCTACAACCTGGGGATACACAGTGGAAAACAAAACAAAGGGGGAGGAAGCAACATGGACTTCCTAATAGTAACACTGAGAGCTATAAAACAAAGTCTTCAGTATCTGAAAGAATGATGTGTAACCTAGAGTTCCATACCCAACTAAACTAGCAATCAAGAGTAAAATAAAGATATTTCAACCTTTTGTAGTATCTATTTCCATATCATGAAGTAGTAAGAGAAAAAAAGGAAAATGAGCTGGAATTCATGTCTAAGAACAAAGTAAAGCTATCTAATCTGGGAGGATAATCAAATTTGACCTTCTTCAAGATCTTTTTACCATAGCACAGCATAACTAAATGAAAATAGCAGTAGCAGTTTGAGAAATAATAGCTGTAATAAAATAATACCAGAGGAAGTAATTATAAGCAAGCATTCTTCTAAACGTTTTGCTCTTTAAGAAGTTTTAGAAGACTTCTAAAAGTTTTACTCACATACAGTATAAACAACATTAATTTGAAGACGAACCAAACCATGCATCTATAATAAATGTGTATATGCATGTATATATGTGAGTGGGAGGGTAGTCTTCATTCATGCTATGGTTTAATTGGGTTATTTTAATACTGTCTCAACATAGCAGCATGGTTTATATGAAGAAAATGTTTTAGATATGTAAAATAACATTTCATAAACATTGTCAATGACATATCAGTTCTCAATGTCAGTCTCCTCCCAAAACTGATTAGTTAGCATTAGTTATTTTTCAAATGTTAGTTGAAAACCTGCACATCCTACATGGTTGCCTTTTGAACATAATAAATTCTTTCAACAAATTATGTATTCTTCTTATACAGTTTTCATTTATAAAATATCAAAGAAATCAGAGTAAGCCCCTATAGTACTAACTGGAAGCATGCTTATCAACTTGGTCTACTTATTTTTCTGTTCCCATTCATAGGATCCTTAAAATTCACCTTGAAAACATTTTTTCCAAAAGCTGTGAAATATCAGTTGGCCTTTATTAAAAGTCATAACCACAAAATGCCTTGGTTGGCTAACAAAAAATAAACACTGACCATAATAGAACTTAATATTTAAAAAATTCTTAAAGATTCTGCATGTGAATTAAGATTCCTGTTCAATACATATTATACAAAACTATTAGGAATTACTCAATTTAAAAAGTTGAGATATTACTAGGGTGACCATAGGTCTGAATCTGCCCAGGAAGGTCCCAGTTTACAACCTACTATCATGACAAATTATAGTACACCATTTTGCTTTCAAACTGCCAAGTTTATCAATGTGTGTGATGTATTAAATATAAATTGTGGATTTATAAGATACAGTAGGGTCGACCTAGCTATTATAATATTTCTTATTACCAAATCATCTTGTTGATTTTGCAATTAGCATTAGTATTTATGAAAAATCTAACTTAAAATCTTTGGGTGATTTAAACAATACTCTGCCTTATGATTCATACCAACATCACCCACACTCTAACTGTTCAATTCATCTGGTTTTTGAATGCACTCTGTATATTATTAAAGACCTAGGATGGAGACTTCCGGGTCTTCAGATTAGCAAATAGTGTTCGAAAGATGTTTTCCTCTTACCTTCACACCAAATTCACATCTTTTATTACTCTCCAAGGGTCCCCAGAACTTTTAAATAACTAGATCTATTTAAAACTACAACTAGTTACTTTCTTGTTCTTTAATGTACATGTTAAAATGCTTTAATGCCGTTTTTAGGATTAATAGCATATTTGGGATCATTTCTATAAAGGCTGATTAGCCAACACTTCATTCTTTCAACAGAATGTGTCTATTTGACTCTGATAACAGCATTATTTTTATAAGAAAATCTGATTTGATCTATTGGAGTCCTGGGCATAGGAGTCTAAAGACCTAAGTGTTGGTCCTCCACCAGGCAAACATGATCTCCCTGAAACACAAGTTTTTTCCTTCTATATGAAGTTTTGGTCAACAGCATAAGATTACGGGAAGAAAAATCAAGAAGCTCAAGTACTTACCTACTGTTTAAGAAAGATGACTAAATATAACACAAAGTAAATGTATCTATCAGAAATATCTACATTCTCTGACATTTAAAAAGAAATCTACACATACCAAACTACAACAAGTTTAGAAGAAAGGCCTTGAGTCAGACTGCACAAGTCCTATCCCAGAGCCACCACCAACTCTCAGTAATGTGACAATGAGCAAGTTACTTCACATCTCTATTTTTTTATCCTGAAAATTATACTTATCTCACCAAGAAAATCAATAATCCAAGTAAAAGATCTCATCTCAGTGCTGTGTCTACATGCAAGAACTCAATAATGTTAACAATGATTGCAATAGCCTACATTAATGTCTCTTTTTCAAAGACAAGTCCAGGAGAAAATGTTACATGTGCATGCATGTATACAATGGTTTATTCACCACTGGAGAAGGCAGCTTTTTCTTAACACACACACACACACAAGCACATTTAAAAATAAAATTCCATATTTAACAATATCTGGTTGTTCATCTCCCAAAAAGTCACAGATATGTATGATACACACATTTCTAAATTCATGTATATAAATCAAAGGAAAACACTTCCTCTAAAGCAAGCATATGAAGATATTAAAGCAAAGTTCCAATTAAATATTTATATATTCAATACTTCAAAATAGGAATTTGGATACATGTGTGCATAATTTACAATTCTATAGTGAAACCTGTCTATAGAGGCCATTTTTGCTATATTTCAATACCATCTTAACTTGAAATGTACAATGCAGTTTCTCTCTGAAGTGTTAAAGCTGTACGTGGTAATTCACTGCATGCAAATACAAAATAAAGACCACAGTGCACACATGGCACTCTTTACCCAAATGACTACCTTAACCTATTCATTAAACCATTCAACAAGACAGACCTAATTACTGCACTTTAGCATGAAAGAGTCAAAAAAACAATATTACATTCTTTGGTTAAAAAAAATCTTCACATAAAATAATTATTAAAGTCAAAGAAACTATCTCTCACATTTATAAAGATCTCTGTCCAATCTAATTCGTTAAAATGATATGAAACTGTCCATAAGAAGTATGATATGAAATGTCATTCTGACATAAAAATCTATAGAAACATGCTACTTTCCAAATACACATATAATGGAGATTTAAACAACAAATACGCATATAATGGAGATTTAAACAACAAAGACTATCAGTTAAATTTACACCTCAAGGGTCCAAATCTAAGTTGGACTTCATTTCTCTGAACTTTCCTAAAAACACTTTAGTAAACTAAACAGATTTTCCACTAAAATAAAATAAAGACTCCATAATTTATCCTAAAGCAAGTAAGAAATACAGACCTGCCCTTTTTGAGATACAAAGGATAATGTGGACTGAGGTTTACAAGTTCAATCTCGGCTTACAGATGACAAGCTATATTATAAATCCCTGAATCTACAATGACCATGCACACAATACACTGACATTTTAATCACCTACTAGTAACCCTAAATTGGTAAATTTAAAGCTAAACAAAACATAACTAAAATGTTATCACTACCATATAGTTAAAAAAAAAAAGGAAAGGAAACAAAAACTCCATGAGCATTGCAATGAATATACTTTTGCCTTAGAGCTAATACTTTTTAAGAACCACAAAGAAAAAAAAAATCAAAACTAGTCAGTAACAATGCAGCATCTAAAAGCAATAAACTCAAAATTAAGTTATAAATAATTTAAAACATGTCATGAAGATATATTAATAATTCATCAGATAAATAATTTACTAAATAATCAAATAAATAATGAAATACATAAATAAATCAGCAAATAATTCTGCAAAATAACCTAAACAATAAGCCACCCAAACAAATCACAACCTATAAAACTACAATGATTTTCTGGATTCTGATAGTTTTAAATAAGCAAATGTACATATACTAGATCAATCCTTGTTAGAAATATTTTTCAATGCTACTAGTAAAATCCTCATCTTAATACATAAGAACACATTTTCAATTTTTAAAAGACTGCACAGAATTAGTTCTCATAAATTATTAACATGAATATAATATATCCTCCTATTTTTTACATGTAAGATCTTTAACACATTTTCCCCTCAAACAGCTGGACACCTGAAATATTCTTAACTTACACTTCTTTTATCAAAGAGATATTTATAGTATAACAATCCAACAGATTTTCTGATGGTTCTCCTATCTTTAAGGCATCAAAAATGCTCTGAAGCAGGAGAGTAAGAATTAATCTTGGGGCTGGGGTTCTGGCTCAGCAGTAGAGCACTGGCCTAGCATGTGTGAGGCACTGGGTTCAATCCTCAGCACCATATAAAAATTTAAAAAAAGTAAATTTAAAAAAAGAATTAATCTTAATTATTATAGATGGTATTCCATTTGTTAATGGATAACGTTTTATAACTCCAATAACGGTACAATAACAGTAATTGGACCATCTCTGTTTTTTATTTTATTGATTTTTTAAAATAAATGACAGCAGATTTCTTGGTGGACTAAGTTCAACCTCACAGAATCCAACTTTCTCTATAGGAGCTGACATACAAGCTGTTAAAACTGGCAGGATTTCAGACGTGAATACCAAAAGTTAGAAGGACAAAGTGATTGGTTGACATCTAAAGCGACCTTCAATTTGGAAAACTCAAAAGTCCTTCAAAGAACACAAGATCACTTAACTGCTACAATCTGAACAAAATTACAATCTAAGGTATCACAAGGTGTCTAAAACACTATTGACCTCCTAATCAGTCTACATTAAATATTTAAAGTTCATCTATCTATAGTATTCATGAAATCCATGAACAGAAGAAGCTCTCAAAAACTATTACAGTCTTTCCCATAGATGTATGAACTTTGTGATGATTTTGGACACATTTAAGGGAATAAATTCAAACAATGTAATACAACATTTGATGAGAAGAAAATGAATCCATGTGTTTTATATAGCTCATTTTAATGACTCTCACAATCACCTTTCAAGTTAGGTTAATATTTTACCCGTTTTACAGTCAAGGAAATGAAAACTCAGGAAGATTGTGTATACTGCATACAGTGCCCAAGTAGCAAGGAAGATTTGATCTCAGTATGCAGGTTCATTTAACCACAGAGTCCTTAAATTTAGGCTCAATTTAAAAATGGAGGAAATTCTACCACATAGTATATGGTATACTGGTTAGAGTAATGGTTCACCAAGGGCCATTTTGTCCCCCAATGGAAATTTGGCAGCGTCTGGAAACATTCTTGGATGTTGCTACTGGGAAGTATTGTTGACATCTAATGTTTACAAGTAAGGGATGCTGTACAATACACAAGACATCTCCCCATCTCAAAGATTTATCTGACCCACAATGGTAGAAGTGCTGGCTCATCCATCTGCCCCTCAGGAAACTGTGTATTTGAATAAAATCTTTTTTAGAAAAGCAGTTTTTCCAAAATAATACATATTTGGCTTGAGGATGTACAGTCTTTTTTTTTCTATATATAGCACTACATATACTGAGATATCTTAGGAAAAAAATGTGTATCCATGGAAGAACAGATATATGGAAACTCTTTGTACTTTCTGCTCGATTTTCTATAAACGTGAAACTGCACACGTCTTTTTAAAATGTGTATTCCTCACTTATTTGTAATTAACTATCTTAGAAGCAATACTAAAATAATGTCTACAGTTATTTTTAAAAACTTTAAATTTTCATATCAAAATTTTGTCAGCAAAGTTAATATAAGATTAAAAGTTACATTTATGAACTGTCCTCAAAGTGAGTATCCAAGATACTTAATATTAAAAACTTACAGGGATGTATTATTCCAATGCCATAAAATATGTAATTGTGAGTGTTTTGTTTTGTATTTTGCCTGAAAATATCAAGTACTGATGGCCCAAGTTTCTGCCATCTTTTTGCTCTGACATATACTGTTTCTATATGTACTGACCTCATGTTCCAAGAAGGTTGTGGGGCCCAGCACCTAGGTGCATGCCTGTAATCCTAGCAGCTCAGGAGGCTGAGGCAGGAAAGTTGCAAATTCAAAGCCAGCCTCAGCCACTTAAGTGAGTCCCTAAGCAACTCAGTGAGACTCTTGTCTCAAAATAAAAAATAAATAGGGCTAGGAATGTGGCTCAGTGATTAAGCACCACTGGGTTCAATGCTGTGGGAATTCCAACTAACATACAGACTTGGCGTATATCTATAAATATAGATCCATCAATATGCTAGTAGATAAAAACTGCGATCATACAAAATTTAATACAACTGAATTAACTAAATGATTATAGTGGTTTCACTGTGACTTTTGGAAGGGTGACTAAATTTATTTTCTCCACACATTTCATTACTTTAATTTTTCTACAAAGATATATACTATATTTACAACTATATGCTTTGACCTAGATCCTAAAGTCATCATGCACCCTATAAAAGTAGTTTAATTCAGGATTCAATTTATTTCATTACTTAGAATTTGCCAATTTGTAAACACAATGGTGTGAAGAATCTGTAACTGGGCTCTATCTTTCCCCACTGGGGCAAATCATACACATTTTTCTAGCAGGCAGTAAAAAGTCAACCTCTCAATGCCCAACTTGTATTCAGCTTACCAACATTTACATATCACAACTATCAGTTTTGCACAAATCATTTCTAACCAGATGCTAACTCCATCATTCCTAACAATCTACCCAGACATATTGACTGCTTTGCTCTTCTCACTCTGTGGAACTAATCATTTGTCCTTCATGCTTCTACAAATCCTTCTACTTTCTATATTTCTGATTTGTTTTTAATTTTTGCCCTACCATATATATTTCTGGTTGCTTGTATAAGGACATACCTAACAAATTAAATCTCTCATATTTTTATGACTATCTTGCGTTGTTTTAAATTTTTCAAGTACTACTGATAATTACACAATTGTAATGAGAGTATTGCTTTCTAAAAGTTTCATAATTACCATTAATAGAGTTTCATAGTTTAGAGCACTTTAAAGTTCTCCACATTTTCTAGTGTAATTCGACTTAACGCTATTGCCATCCCGTAAGAAAAAAATTAAAAAGTAATATATTTAAGATTATTAAAGTGCATGGAGTTGACCAAAATAGCAAACAAAAAAGTGAAATACATCATCCCAGTCCTTTAGAACTTGGAAAATAAGACACCTGCATACAAAAATAGAAATTTACACACAAAAACAATAAAATACATAATCAAGAATACATAATTCAGAAAATCCACAAGGTAACAAGTCAGAGGTCAGGAACAGTCAGGTAAAAATCCTCAACTAAGACCAAAATCACATATGGCTAGAATAGTGATTGTCAATCAAGAAAGACAGTGCTTCCAAAGGGACGTGTGGCAATATTTGGAGAAACTTTTGCTTGTCACAAATGGGAAATATCTGCATCTAGTATGTAAAGTCTAAGGATACTGCCAAACATCCTACAATGAACAGGTCAGCCTCCCAAAAAATGTCAATAGTACTAGAAGGACTAGTGGGAATTAAAAAGAGTCAGCATTTAAACAAGATTGAATAAGTAAAACTGATAGCTATAATACATGTCCCTTAAGAAACCATAATAGCACTAGTGGAAGAACAGTGGGAAACAAGATTAGAAAACAAAACAGAGTAAATTGTAATGGCCTATAAAAGAAGTCTGACAGACCAAAGAGATAAGAAAAAATAATAATGAAAACATGGGCTGGAGTTGTGGCTCAGTGATAGAGTGCTTTCCTTGCCTGTGTGAGGCCCTAGGTTTGATCCTCAGTACCACATATAAATAAATAAAAGATCCATTAACAGCTAAAAATATTTTTTTTTTACATATAATGAAAATATTAGAACATTGAGGCATAAAAGCCTACTTCATAAAGTTATACTATGGACAGAAAGGGACACTGTTTCCAGCTATCTAGAAAAACTATGTACTTTGATAATAGTAGCTACAATGATAATAGTAGCTACAATTTTCAGTTAGTAAACATTTTTGTTTTAATAAACTGCTTAACTACCAAGAAAGTACCACATCCACATTCACATAAGCTATACACAAATGAAAGTAGAAACTTTAGGAAACAGTAAGCAAACTCAGAAAGCAGATTTCATCTTTAGAGTATGTCCCTAAGATTGGTGAAATTGAGCTTACATTTTAATGACTGTATAAAGCTCAAGAGATAAAGACTTTGAAGTCTCAAAAGGAAACACATGTGGTACTACAAAAAGCTATATTCTCATGTTAAGGGGGTCAGGGGGAACTAAAAGCATCTCCCTGCTGTAACCCTTTTATAGTCACACCTGCCCCAGTCACCACCAACCACTAATCTGTATTCCATCACTATAATTTTGTCATTCTGACAATATTTTATCAATCCTGCAGTTATAACTACAAATTGCCCTTCCCAAAGGTTCTTGGACTAAATTTGCACTGCGTGCATGATCCAATAAGTCTCAAAGATGTCCATTTAAATAAAATAAAATGTTCAATTAAAAATATGGGAGTTAAAAAAAAAAAGTTCTCTTAAACTGCTAGGCAGGTAACTGGACAAAGTGTAGGCAAATCCTCTGAATGAAAATAACATCAAGTCAAGCCTCCCAAAATCCAACACTTTTCTAAAAACACTCTGCTAGTCAAAACAACAACAAAAACCAACAAAACATACAAGGATACCATACACACATACACAATGAATAGGCTTATTTTTTTTTCCACAAAACACAGTTCAAACAAAGAAGAGCAGTTATGATTATGAGAGGAGTCTTAACAAAACGCATCTGAAACTATATGATAAAAGAAAAAACTTTTGCAAAATGCAATAAAAGTGAACGTCTCAAAAATCATATGCTTAGGGGCTGGGGGTTGTGACTCAGTGGTAGAGCGTTCACCTAGTGCAGGTAAGGAACTGGGTTCGATCCTCAGCACCATATGGAAATAAAATAAAGGTATTGTGTCTACATACAAATAATAAATAAAAATCATGCTTAGATGTCATGACAATGTCAAGCTGCTATAAAAGCTTCTAAATAAGTGCTTTGAATTTCTGTCTTTAATTCATCACAGACTAGTAAAATCAGTTTGCAAACCAACACTGAACTGAAGACCCTACTTTGAGCAGCACTAGTCTAAAACACAAGTAGATAACTATAACAATATTAAGAATATATACAATATTCAAATAGATTGCGATTTAAATTCTTCCAGACTAACTGAAGACTGAAGTGGAAGGTCTAAGGTGCAATAAAAAAGTCAGTAAAAATCTAAGAAAATGTGGGGCTGGGGATGTGGCTCAAGCGGTAGCGCGCTCGCCTGGCATGCGTGCGGCCAGGGTTCGATCCTCAGCACCACATACAAAGATGTTGTGTCAGCCGAAAACTAAAAAAAATATATATACATATATATATATTAAAATTCTCTCTCTTTAAAAGAAAATGTATGTAACACTTCATCAGTTTAGATGCTACATCCTAGCACAATTACAACAACACAGTCCCAAAATAGCATTCTTTTTAAACTAAGGACATGGGCTGGATAGATTGTAGATGAGCAAAATGAAGACAACTTAGTATAGAAAGTTATTTAGAGACCAAATTTCAAGATTTAGAGAACAAATTTCAAATATCAAGAGCTAAAGGTTTCCTGTCCTAATGGAAATATCCTGTCGCTAATGCCAAAACTGTGGGTAGCTTATTAAGTTAGGGTATTTTTAAATGTATAACCTTATCAAACAGAAAAAATTTACAACCACATATTAACAGAGGTTGAATATGTTTTCATTTTCAGTTATATTGAATGAACAGGATTCCAATTTCCATTAACTATACTCTAGAGTATGAATGAGTTACATAATACTTTAGCATACTTTACTCAAACTCTCCAAGCACAATATATTATTTTACTTTTACATGCAGTCATTTAAAGACCCTGCTCAGACTTCCAGAAAAAAAATCAAATGTAAATCCAAATCCACTCAGAGGGGAAAAAAAAAAAAACTTAAAATTATGGCACCACATCTCCTAAGAAAGAGTCATGACTAATACCTATATAAATGTAAATGTTTGGTCACTTTTTACAATGTTAACACATCTAACTGAAGCATCGCAATAACCCCATAGGATTATGGCTTTATAGAATAGATAAAATAATGGTTTAAAAATTTAGAGAATGAGGGCTGGGTTGTGGCTCAGTGGCAGGGAGCTCGCTTAGCATGTGCAAGGCCCCGAGTTTGATCCTCAGCACCACATAAAAATAAATAAGAGATATTGTATTCAACTACAATTAAAAAAAAAACAATGAAGAAACTTGTTAAAAAAGGTATAAGATATGTACAATGAATGTAACAGAGAAAAAGATACCCAAAAATATAATCACCCGCTGTTTCTTCACATCATTCCCATCACAGGAAACTGAAAGGACAATCATTAGGCATACACAGCAATTAAACTAAATGATATGATGCATTAATCTATTTGATTTCAGTACCACCAAATTCAAACAGTTTAGCAAGATTTTTTTCATTTAATTGCTTACTGAGGTTAATAAGAATCATATGGTGCCACTTTCAATGGTATGGAAAATGAATTTAAAGGGAAAAAACTCGGCTGAAGGATTATAACTTCTATCTGGTATAAAGTGAGGCAAAAAATTGTCATCCATAAAGTCATTCTGAAAAGCCCAGGGACATGAACCTTACATAAGAATTCTTCTCCAAAATATTTTGTAGTTATACTGATACAAAGGTAAAACCTGAACATATAATAAGACACTTTGGTGGCTTAGAATGAAGTTGGATTTAAACTTGAAATTTATGGTGACCTTAAAAAAGAATATACATTGTTATTGTTTAAGCCAGATACAATGTTCGGTATAGGAGAGTATTTGGCTTTATAATAATTTTAAACTTTGAAAGCCCACACCAAAGTTATAATCATGTTTGTATGTGTTCTTAGCTACTTCAAGTCATTTCTGTGGAAAGAAAAAGGCAGGCATTTAAAAACAAACCTAAATATATAAGAACATCTACTGTGATGTTTTCACTTACATGTCCTGATCCCTACTTAATATGAAAGTTCAGTAATCAAATTTTTAATGAGATAAACTAAAAGTCAATGTACTTCCAAAACATTTAAGTTGTAAAAGCAAACACCACGGATTTGTTTTTAATTTCATCTTTAAAAAAAAAAAATCAAGCCACAAACCCAAAATTCTTTATCATAACATTTGCACTGGTTTAAAATTTCGGGGGGAAGAAAAAGGCTAGCAGCTAGCCCACTCTCCCAATCACCAATATCTGAAATCTAATATCCCAAGTCAGAGAACTACAAGCTCTCTTGCCATAAGTGCCCAAATAGGCACCTAACTCCTATCTACAAGGGTCTGGGAATAGAAGCCCAATTTTGTATAGTAATCAATTTTCTTCCACTCTGAGTATATTATCTTAAAATAACTGCTAATTCATTTCCCCACTCTAGAATATCTAAGATTCACACCTGAAAATAATGCTCTGCATTCACACTAGTACTTCATGTATTTAGCTCTAAAATGAGATGACCTAGAGGGGCTTCATCCTTTTGCTCAAACCAGAATCTGATGCCTCCATTGAAAGATCCCATATTTTATACTTGAAGGAAAGTGAGTATAGTTAAGTTTCTAAGGTTAGTAAGCTCTTGTCCATAACATTGAATCCAAAGAAACAAGTCTACCTTGACTTTAAACATACATACAAACACACACACACACTCACACAGACACCCCACAGTTAGATATATCATTTTAAAACTTTCTAAATAACATTTCTTGAACTGTGAATCCTTGAAATACTTGTTAACCATGTTGTACACAACTTTTTCAGCAATTAAGGACTAACTAGTATTAAGTTGCAAATATTAGCAAGAAAATTAAGTAGAAATAGTTCATGCCTTATTCTCAGCTAATTATAAAAATTATCTTAAAAGGTTACGTGACTTATTTCAAATTCTATACAGTTAAAGCCATAACATTCATAATTACATATTTGAACTTAAATTATTTTAAATTAAATATTCTGAATTTAAATTATCTTTATAAATTTTATAATTATGGCATTCTTGTAATTTGTATCAAATTCTTTAAAAATGGTCTAATCTAAAATTTTAAGACTTTTTTAAAAAGTCATTAATTTTCAGTCATCTTTTGATTGGATTGACATTTACATGTAAAAAGATATAGGTTATTACTTTTGCATTTAAGTTCTGTTTAACAAGGATAAATAAAAATCATTAACTAAAGGTTATTTAAAGTTTTTAAAATTAAATAGTGGGTTTCCTAAACTTTGGGATAATTTTTGGTAAATGCTTTTTGTTTAAAAACTATCAACTGCCATATAATTACAAATGCAATTTTAATCTATTGCTTAATTTGAGATAATTAAATTCAAAGATATCATGACTAGTTATTATAACTTTTAATTACACTGTATTTGAGATACCTAATTTTATATCACTATAAGAAAAAAATTACAGGTCACATACTATTCTCCACTTTATTTTAATGTCAAGATATCTTATCTCTTAAAAATTAATCTTTCTATTCTAAAAAAAAATTTAAAGTCTACTGGCTATGACATTAAATCCACTTCCTCTCTTCAAATCATTTATAAAATTTTCACAGTGAAGTGTAACTTATTCAGAAAAATCCCAGTTAAGAATTTTAAGTATATTTTATAAGTTCCTAGAGTCACTTGAATTTCCTGGATAGTTAACTGAAAAGATTTTAAACTACTGCAATGAGATTTTTTTATAACAACAAACATCAATGCAACAAAATAGCTAAACAGGAGAAATACTTCAGGTGTCTGCTGAAAACAATTATTTCTATATATTCTAATGCCCAAAAACCAAGTCATTTTTTTAAAGTTTATGATGGTTTTTCACCTATGTGAATTTAGCACAAATTTACTGGTTAATTCCACTCAATATAGTTCCTTCATATTTACACAAGTTAAATAAACAAAAATCTTCATACTTCTCACAGAAAGCCAAATTAACTTCCTATGTGGGAAGAAGTTAAAAAAAAATACACACATGTAACATGCTATACTAAGTACTATAGAAAATTCATGGATGAGCTTTCAGGCTGAAATTTTTTAAACTATTAAAAAATAGCAGGGGCTCGGGATGTGGCTCAAATGGTAGCTCGATCATCTGGCATGCGAGAAGCACCAAGTTAGATCCTCAACACCACATTTAAAAAAAAAAAGATACTGTGTCCACCTAAAACTAAAAAATAAATATTTTTTTAAAAATAGCAATATTATAAGTATCCATATTCCCACCAAAACATAATGTTCAAATTATACATTTAAATTCACACAAATATGAAATCATATTTGCATTACATATATTTTTAAAAAGTTGAAGCCTGCTGTGTACCATCCCCAAAATCACTGTCTCCTCCTTATTAGCAACCACTATCATGATTTTGATATGTAAATTAGAAGATGGAAAATAGATTATGAAGACATTTCTAAATAGTAGTTGTGTTTTGTATATTTTTCAGTTGACAAATGGTATCATACTAAAAGTACTTGCTTTTAATTCAACATTAATTTTCAAATGTATTGATATCAATATACTTTCTTCCTCTTAACAATTGTACTGGAACATACATGCATATACATTTTAGTTATCCATTTTCCCACTAATGAATATTTAGGTTATTTCTTATTTTTCATTATTATAATACTTTAACAAATATTCTTAAACAAGTCTTTGTCCATACAAAAGTTTATCTAAAGCACTGTTTCTCAACTTTGGCACTACAGATATTTTGGGGTGTGTCATTCTCTATTGTTACGGTCTGTCCTATAAATTTTAGGACATTTAGCAAAATACCTAGCCTCCACCAATTAGATGCCAATTATAATCCCCAGGCCTGACAACCAAAAATATCTCCAGGAATTGCCAAATGTCCTCTGGTGATAAGATCACCCCTGCTGAAAACCACTGCTTTGAAGTTTATATAAAAATAAAATTGATGGGTTATATGCATATTTTCCATTTTACTGGATACTGACCAAATAGCTCTATCAACTCACATTCCCATCAGCATATAGTATCTCTGATTTCCAAACACTCTTGCCAAAATTTGATAATGTGTGATGATTTAAGCTTTTCCAATAAAACAAATCATTAATTTTCCAAAGGGAGGACTGCCATTGGAACTAGTTAAGAACAAGTGGTAAACATATGCCACTTTTTAAGAAACACAAAAACCTTAAACTTCAACAAAGAAAAATATCTATATTATTATTCTCCCTTTTCTTCTAGGCCCCTTTACCTTAGCATGCATGTGATTAATATACTGAAATACTCCTAACTTTTTAAACTCATTTTGCCTGGAAACTTCAAAATCATTATATTTGATTTATATTTCCTAATAAAACTTTCAAGGCCAAATATTTTTAAATAACTCACTTGAAATATTTTGACAGACATCACTTATGGTGAAAATTATACTTTTAATTGCTGGTTTGTAAATATAGAAATATACTAGACATATATAACTATTCATTCACAATGCAAATACCTATTCCCAACTCCCTATCCAAAGAACCTATTAAGTAAGCAAACTGGCTCTATAAATGAACTCAGATGGAATAAAAATGGTGGAGTAATCATACATTCTGCCTTCCCCATTCCATACCAAATCCATAGAAATTAGACCCAAAATTTGTAGTTCCTAATTTCCAGTCCTCTGAAAAACTCAATTTTAATTCCTGTTCCTATAAGATGCCTATTCTGTTTATTAAATATAGATCCTCACTTTGTATAAGCAATCTTGTATGAGTTTCTGTTATTGGCACCTAAAGAACTTGTCTAAGGCTATGGCACATGAAACGATTGATGACTTAACTGATAATGAATCCAACTATAACCAGACTAGAAAACCAAGGCAGGCCAGAAACTCAGAAGAATACCCAGAAGATAAAAAAACAAGACTTGATTGAAATTAAAATACACACACACACACACACACACACACACACTGCCACAAAATATAGGAGTATTCCAATAGCAATTCAAATACAAAAAGACATGTATTTGAAGCTAGAGGAAGCCTGAAGACCATCAACAGTATGATTATTAAGACTATCCAGGCATACTTCCCCTTCCCATCTCTCATCACAGTACCAAGCCCTGGACAAGGTGGCTAGTAGGAGAGTTAACCTATCTCTCTCCTCAAGGAAAAAGCAATAAGTATGGGCCCTTGATTAAAACCAAACTATCGAAGCCTGGTACCTAACCTAAAGAATAGGTATCTCAACATTCTATAATAAGGAATCCTTAGACGTTCTGAGGAGTTGTGTAGACTTATCAAAAGCAGTGTCCTAGAAAGATTAATACAGCATCAATAAGAAAGAACTAAAGAGAAGGAAGAATACAGCCCAGGAATGTCAGTCTGGAAACAAAAAAAAAGGCATGCAGGTCCTGAAATCCTGATACAGACCCTACAAAAAGATTAAACTGGGTAAAGAAAAAAAAAAATCAATTTGTTGGATGGCTTAGTATTGTAGGAAAGGAAAACAGGGTAAAGATTGCCTTCAATCATTTATTCTGTTAGACAACAATAGTTATGAAAAACTTTATTATAATATTTCTAGCACTAAACATTATTAAATTAATATGAGAATAAAGAAGTCAAAATTAACAGTGAGGTTCTGGACCTCAGAATGTGGGATGAGATGAAAAGAAATCTGAATTTAAAGATAAATGACTCTCGGCTTTAGAAATGCTGAGGTTTTTGTCCCAAGAATTTCATTAATGTTAAAAAGACACTTTTATACCAAGTATATTTATAAACCTTTTTAAATTTATATTATGAAGTTCTTGATAACATGAAGAATAAGATACAGAAGATGTTATAAAACACACGATAAACACGGTAAAACTCATCGCTGAACCTAAGAGACAGAACAATACCACTATCTTCAAGATCCTGGAGTATTCTTCCCCATATCTAACCTTTTGCCCCTCATCCACATAGATTACCACTATCCTGAATGTTTTCTTAACTCTACCTTACTTTATCTTAATTTTTTGCTCAATATTTACATATTAACAATATACTTGTTAATTTATCTTGAAGTTGCCCATCTAAAACAATACCATACTAGATGTATTTTTCAGTGAAGTGATACTATTTCTTCACTAAATGTTAGAGTATTTCTAAGAAAATGTGGACACATGACTGGAGGTCATTCGTGTACAATGGCCTATAACATACTTCAATGTATAAAAATGCCACAATTTGTTCACCCTGTCTCCTACTGATGTTACTTAAGTATTCTCAGGTTTTTGTTGTTACAAATAATACTTCCACACAATATTCCTGAACACATCACCTGGTACACATGTCCAAGAGTCTCTCTCAATAACCAGAAGGAAAATTGTGTGATAGGTTATAGGCATGTTCCATTTTACAAATAATGCCAAGTTGTCATTTTGTTATTTACAAAGACACATAATAGAAATAAGAAGCCAATACCAACAACCACCATGTAAAGCACATGCCCAATTAAATTTATATCACATGCAAGCACACAAATCTACTTGGAAAATAATCATCACCATTTTTAATGTCACTACCCAGTATCATAGTTAAAATTATATAAATATCTCAGGAAACTGGCTCTGCACTCATTTCATTTCTCTCAGTGAAACCATTATTTCAGTGTGCCACAGTCTTAGACGAGGTTCTCTGTGTACCAATAACAGAAACTCATACAAAGTTGCTTATCCAAATGAAAAACACTAAAAAGAAATAAAGGTATCACACAGAACTGATGAATAGGAATTACAAATGCTGCCAAAAATTAAGGCTATTCTAATCTCTCAGGGTCCTCACTGGTAATGGGATTCATTTTTCTTTCCACACCCCAGGCCCTTCTGCTTCTCCATAACTATAGGCTTGTCTTATATAGGTTGTCTCAGGCCCAGTTTTTTACCTATCTTTCCATAAGAAAAGCCTAGTAAACTCTAACTTGTATCTTTGTCATCTAACATTTTTTAAATTATTGAAACACAGCTTAGCCCAATTTAGCACAGAGGTCAACCCAAGATCCTAACAGCTATGTAATGGTAATAATATAAGGGTCCCACTGACAAATCTGCAATGGCTCACCCTTGGCCAGAGATATCACTTCTCAAACAAGAGCCTAACGTTAGCAGACATCTAAAGCAACCAGAAAATTATAGTGAAAAGTGTAATGAAATGCAACTGAGAAACCTAACCATAATTATGCAACTCACTACAGTACTCACTAGTCATTCTGATAGTAGTTTTCAGTTTATCTAAAGCTACATACAACACCCTCCATTTCCAATGCCAAAAGCCATTTCTGACTATTTCTCACATTCTATCTTTTATGCTTTTCCTATTGCTATTCTTATTCAAATTCTCTTTGCAGAACTATCATGCAATTAATCCAACTTCATTCAACCTCTTGATTTATCTGGAGAAGTCCTCTCCTGGTTCTTCTTTTCTGACATCTCAAGTTTTCTTCCCTTGTTCATTTTTCCTGTTTGACCTCTTAGTTTTTAGAAATGATACCAAAAGCACATGCAGCAAAAGAAAGATAAACTAGGTATCAGATTTTCTTAATTTTTCTGTTTTTCCAAGGAAAACTTAAAAATTCACTTTAACAAAGTAAAAAGAATCTCCCAAAGAATGGGACAAAATGTGTCCAAATCATGTATATGGCACTTTTACCTACATATTAAAAAAAAAAACTTAAAATTCAATAAATGGAAAGAAAATTCAAATAAAAACAGGGTAAAGGATTTGAATAGAAAAATATTCAAGAGAATATACAAATGGCCAATAAGCATATAAAAGATGTTCAGCATCATTAATCATCAAGGAAATGCAAATCCTAAACACAACAGGAAGTTAGCAAAATGGTAAAGCTAAAAGCTCCAACTTCCTCCTCCCCACAGAAACAAAGTAACAGTAACTATCAGAATCAACTTTCCCAAAACTAGAGAGCAAAGTTTTACAACAAAGCACATACTGAAGAAAAAGGCAACTCTAAACCTACTTTTTGATATTTTTAAAGGCGCCAGCCCCAAAGCTGATGAAAGAAACAAATCGACATACTCAAGAAGCTCAACGAGCTCCAGGTAAGATAAATTCAGAGATCCACAGAGATGCATGATAACAAACTGTTAATACAAAGAGGCCCTAGGGGGCTGGGGATGTGGCTCAAGCAGTAGCGCTGGCCTGGCATGCATGCGGCCAGGGTTCGATCCTCAGCACCACATACCAACAAAGATGTTGTGTCCGCCAAGAACTAAAAAATAAATATTAAAAATTCTCTCTCTCTCTTTCCTCTCACTCTCTCTTTGGAAAAAAAAAAAAAAAAAGAGGCCCTAGAAAAGCAAGACAGAAGTGACTCATCTTGTACAAAGGATCCTCAATAAGATTAACACCAGCCTCTCATTAGAAACCATGGGGACCAGGAAGCAGTAGCATGATATGATCAAGCACATAAAGAAAAAAAACTTGGCTAATTGTATGTGTCCACTTGGTTGGGCCATGGGATGTCCAAACTCTTGGTCAAATAGTATTCAAGTGTTATCTCAGAATGTTTAGGATTAGATTACATTTGCATTGACAGACCAAGTAAAGCATGGTGGGAATGCTTCATTCAATCAAAGACTCTAATAAAAGGATTGAGAAAGATAGAACTCATTCTGACTACCCCAAATCAGGACATTGGTCTTTTCCTGCCTTCAGATTCAACTGAAATGTTGGATATTCTTGTGTCTTCCAGTTTTCATACTAGAACTTAAGCTATTGTTTCTCCTGATTTTCAGGCCTTCATTCTGGAGCTACAAAACTGCAGATCTTGGTACTTCCCAGCTTCCATAATCTTGTGAACCAATTATTTATAAGACTCCACATCTGAGGGTGCAGCTATGTGGTACAGCATCTCTGTAGCATGCATAGGACCTAGCACCAAAGAAAAATGTGTGTGCTCGTGCATGCGTGGGTGTGGGTGTGCTGTGTGTATGTATGTGCATATGTGTGTATGTGCATGTTCTCCAGCCATGTTTTTCTGAGTCTGTTTCTCTGGATACTCCTAATATAGCTATCAATAAAAAAAAAATACTTAAAAAAAATTCTCTATATCTGGCAAAACTGTCTTCCAAAAAAATTAGGGACAAAGAAAGACCTTTTCAGATAAACAAAACCTTAGAGTCATTAGCATTAGATTTATCCTATAAGTAGAACTAAAGGGAGACCATAAGTCTAAGGGAAAAGGCATTGGAAAGCAACTCTAGGCCTTATAAAGAAATAAATATTCCAGTGAAGGTCAATATATGGGCAAACATAAAGACCACTATTATTGTATATTGGTTTGTAACCTTCTTGTTCTATTCCTATAGATTTTAAAAACAAATACATGGGCTGGGGATGTGGCTCAAGCGGTAGCACGCTCGCCTGGCATGCATGCGGCCTGGGTTCGATCCTCAGCACCACATACCAACAAAGATGTTGTGTCCGCCGAGAACTAAAGAATAAATATTTAAAAAAAAAAAAAAAAACAAATACATAAAAATAGTGATAAATCTGTTACTGGACATAATACATAAAGATGTATTTTGTAATAAGAACAAAATAAAGAGGGGGAGGATGGAGATACACAAGTACAAAGATTTATCTACCTCTACAGTTAGGATGGCATCAATTTGAAATTGGCTGTTGTAAATTTAGGATATTAATAGTCATCTTTATGGTAACCACAAAGAAAATATTTTGCATATATTAAAACTTACACAAAAGGAAATGAAAGGGAATAAAAATGATTCACTACAAAAATTAAGTATGAAAATAGTAATGGGAAAAAACAAGGAACAAAAAAGGCATAACTCAGAGAAAACAAATAACAAAATGGAGCAAGTATGATTTCAAGTATCAATAGCGAAGCCAAGTATGGAGGCATACAACTATAGTGCCAAGTACTTGGGAGGCTAAGATGGGAGGAACACTTTTGCCCCACAAATTGGGGACAAGACTAGGCAACACAGTGAAACCCTGTCTCAAAGTATCTGTAGTTACTTCATAATACATTAACATGCCCCCTTAGAATAATAGACTGAATATCATGAAAAAACAGTAAGAAAAAAAGACTTGAAAAACAATACAAACTAGATCTAACATATATAGAACACGCCATGTTACAGAAAAATATACATTTGTCGCAGGTGCACACAGAACATTTTCCAGAAAGACTATTCTAGAAAAGACTATTTAACCACAAAACAAGTCTCAATATTTTTTTTTAAAAGTCCAAAATCATAGGCATTTCTTATAACTAAAAAGAAATAAAGCACAAACAGGTAAAAATTAAATACTAGTCTTAGATAACCAATGAGTCAAAAAAATAGAAAACAACAAAACTTATCAGATGCAGTAAAAGCATTGTTCAGAAGAATTTTATTGGTTTTTTAAAATAAATGACAGCGGAATGCATAACAATTCTTATTACACATATATAGCACAATTTTTCATATCTCTGGTTGCATATAAAGTGGGTTGACACCAATTCGTGTCTTCATACATGAACTTTGGATAATGATGTCTAGCACATTCCATCATCCTTGCTAATCCCCTGCCCCTCCCTTTCCCTCCCACCCCCCTGCCCTAGCTGGAATTCCTCTTCCTCCCAGCTCCCTCCCTACCCCACTAAGAATCAGCCTCCTTGTATCAGAGAAAACATTGGGCATTTGTTTGGGAATTCGCTAACTTCATTTAGGATTATCTTCTCCAACGCAATCCATTTACCTGCAAATACCATGATTTTATTCTCCTTTACTGCTGAGTAAAATTCCATTGTGCATATATGCCACATTTCTTTTTTAAGCATTCATCTACTGAAAGGCATCCAGGCAGAAGAATTTTTTATAGGTGTAAATGACTACATTATAAATAAAATTTCAAATCAATTAACTAGCTTCCCCTTCACTACAGAATAAAATTCCACCTCTCTACAGCCTGATCTTCAAAGTCTCCCATGAAATGGATTCAACTCACATACCTAATGTCAACTCTTAAGTTATCCTTGAGCCCTATAAGTCAATCTCTCAATTCTTTTAGAATGTCATGTCTTTCACACCTGGACAGTTTTTCTTAAGACTTTACCCACTTAACAAAATTCGTCATTCACCCTCCAGGACCTATAGGCTCTTGTTATTTTTCAAACTAATTTTCCTCAAATATAAGATGCCAATAAATTTGAAGATATTTGCCAATTTTTAAGGTGTTATGTGGAAAAGAAAACAGCATATAATAAATTTATTCCTCTAAATTCCCTCAGTACAGCATTTATATTTCTTATTTAACTTCTTAGGCTTCTTTGTATTATGACTCAATACTGTCAATCTCTATTAGATCACAGACTCTTGAGGAAAAAAATTCTGTCTTACTTATCTATAATACTGTAGAAATCTCACTATGGAGTTTCAGTAAGACAACCTGGACTTGAATGTGTTTAAAAAAAAGAAAATAACACTATAACACTTATCTCACATGTATTATCAGAATAAGTTAGTGAATATACATTAAAATCAATTTGTAAAGTGGATCTTATTCAAATGCAGGATTTGGGTATTTTAAAAGATATTTACTAAACTTAAATGTCACACTGCAAATCTGTCACTCTTCAATATCAAAAGCTACATGAGGGAATACAGGAAATTTTTTTTCAAGTTCCTATAAAATTACTACATCTCATCATACTTCAATGACATAATAGTTACCAGGATTCAGGAGAGCAAAGAACCCTTCCAACACTCTAGATAATCACTAGATCATGATTAGCAATTCCTATTATTGATTCCAGAGAGCAGGTCTATGACTCACTCCCATTTCTAGTCCCATAAGGAAGGATTTTTCAAAGAGTATCAAAATATCCAAGGAGGGAAGTGCAATCTGAAAACAAAATAGCACTCTCCCACTTTTTATTTGTATTATTTAAATACACTGAATGTTCAAGTTAACATAAAAGGGCATATCAAAGTGGGACACCAGCTGAGGAGCATGGCACTGGGAAACACTTCAATAAAAAAGAATAACTAAAGACATAAAATGAAGAAAACTTTGAGTGTTCATGTCCATCACATCTCTACTACCTAAACTACTAGAATAAACTCTTCATAGTTCTCACCTGCAGTACAGCATACTCCTCAACTTATCTTCCATACCATGGCTACGTTCAACTAGAACAAATCAACACATTCCTACCTTTTCAAGTAGTTTCCTGTGGACTTAAGAATAAAACTAACCTGGTCTCTGCCTGGCTTTCCAAAATTGTTTTATGGTCTTGGATGCCTCAAACTCAATGCTCCAGCAACAACTATTCAATCCAAGTTTTATACATATGCTTTAAACTCTTTGAGGCTTTGTGTCCTTGTTCATACCTTCTCCCAGCAATGTCCCTTCTTTACCAGGTCTGATCAATCTCTCAAAACTTGGCTCAACTTTTCTGACGTGCTAAAAGTGTTCCACAAATGACAAAAACTGGGCCAACTGCAGCTCCCTTGAGTTCCTACAAAACATGTGCCTATCTCTAACTGAAATGCTAATCTTAATACTTTTTAAGGTATTACATTGCTTAAAACTTTTAGTTGTCCCTGCTCCCAAAATCTTTTTAGGAGCTAGTGCTCCAAAGACACATGGGCATATTGATGAATATTACACACTAGCAATGTAGTTGTTGAGCTGGTCAACTAAACTCATTTCGGATCCATTCCCCAGAATTACCCTGCTGCTCTGTATAATATACAAATGTATTTCCCAAGCAATCTTGGGATCTGGCAAAGATTTGTCCAGAAGGATCTGACCAGTGGAGAAGCACTGATGGGTAACTGAAAATTTGACGAGAAGTCAAATTTTCTCCCTTTCTCTCTACTTCCTGTAACATCCCTGACAGAAGCTATGTCCTCTATAACTCCAGTTCCCCTCTGATGGCCCAGCTCCCGTCATGCAACCATTAAGTTCTGGTTTCCCCACACAGTCTGGTTTTTATAGAATAGAAACACCACCTATTCTCATCTTCCCTCTCGGTTTGAGAAACTGGAGGCTTTCTTCTGTAGTTATTTTCTAGGTTATATCACAGTTCTCCATTTGGCTCCTGAGCAATTCCATTATCTACAGAACTAGTTCTGGTTAACTTTACTAGATGTTGAAGGACCTACTGTGGTCACTATTTCCTACATGAGTCTTGACTGGTTTCATATGCCATTTTAAAAAGAATATATCAAAAATGTAACACTTCAAAATAAAAAGTACAGCATAAAAAGTTTCAACTGAAGAAAGCTTATTACACAAAAACATTATTCAGAATACAGACACAGAGGGAGAGAACATCATGCATTAAATTCTTAAGAGTAAAAATAAAGAATCTAACATTTTATTCATACCGAAGTAATCCTTATTGGGATGAAGTCTAGTCAATTGCAATATTTGCCTGAATTAAGTCAATCACTTATAATAAAAATGTCACTTTTTTGAAACTTATTTAGTAGAGGGGGAAATTGGAAGGATTATGGAATTTGGAGTCACTGCAGGCCAAGACATCTGTTTGGAGGGGAAAAAATGTTAAAGACCTCCTGTCAGTGACTTATCATTCAAATACACAAAACTCAGTCTTTTTTTTTTTTTAAAGACAAATCCAACTAATCAGTTAAAAAGATCTATGTTTATCCAAACATATTTCATATTTTAAGATTATAAAGTAGTAAAGTTGAAAGGAATCACCTTGAACATAAGGAATAAATGCACAATTTGTAAAGAAATGTTAACAGCTACTTATTATAGGACTTCTCAACTCTTCCCTTTTGTGTATTCATTATCTGAAATTCCTTTAGAAGAGCAAAACTGATAAAATTTTACTTACTGCCCAGACAAATTTCAGGAAATGAAACACATCTAGAGGAAAGAACACTATTCTTTGTTTTTATTTTATAATATTTCTTAATCTCTGAACATATATTATTGATCTCTACAAATATATATGTATGTATATGTACATATATGTGTGTGTGTATATATATATATATATATATTTCCCAGTGATCTCCAAACTAAAGCAAAAAAATCAATTTAAGATTACAGACTTTGGAAGAATAAGAGATATAAAGAAAGATGGGCCCGACATTAATAACAAGTAAGCCTAAAATTCTAGAAACTTACATAAACCATTTTACTCAAAACCCTAAGAGACAATTTCACAATGAGAAAATAAACCCCAAAAAAGATTACAAAATCTTTCCAAGCTACCTAATCAGAAAACATTAAACTCACAATTTAGTTCAGTAGTATCTGGATCTACATTTTTTTTAAGAATTTCTTTTTTAGTTGTAAATGGACACAGTACCTATATTTTGTTTATTTTTTATGTGGTGCTCAGGATTAAACTCAGTGCCTCACACATGCTGGGTGAGTACTCTACCACAAATCTAGATGACATGAATTATTTTGCTAGAAAATCTGAATTACTGAAATTGATCCAAGGAATGAAAATTACAATAACTAAAGAAAAAGCTAAGAAACTGCTTTAGTCAAATAGGCTAATAATTTCAATTCATATTCTTTAAATTGTTTCAGAGCACAGCAAAAAGAAAGTTTCCCTGTTCTTTGATGAAACTAGTATAATACTAACTCTAAACCTGACAGAACACATAGGTAAAATGCATGCCTATTATACTTACAAATATGGCTACAATCATCCACAAGAAAGTAATAACAAATAAAAATCCTTATTAGAAAACATATTACAAACATGGTTTACTACAGAACATAAGAATTTGAAACTAGAAAACTATTAATTTGCCATGTGTGGGGGGTGGGGGTGGGGGGGGTGGGGGGGTGGGGGGGGTGGGGGGGTGGGGGGGGTGGGGGGTGGGGGGGGACGGGGGGACGGGAGGGCGGGAGGGAGGCGCACAGACGGGGGGGGGGGGGGGGGGACGCGGCAGGCGGCGGCGCGAGGGGAGGCAGGACGAGTCCTGAGAAGCCGGGGCGGGAGCGACTGCACGTGAGGGGCTGCACAGGAGAAAGCCGAGGGCTTGGGCTTTTTTTACGATTATCATCATCATCATTATTTTGTTTTACCTGTGGCGCAGATGGGTTCCCCAGTTCCTATTCCCTGAATCCTCCTCCTCTCCTCCTCTTTCTCTCGGTCTCTTTCTCTCTCTCTCTCCCTTAGTCTGCCGGGAGCTCGCGGAACCTGCCGGGCCGGCCGACCTGAAAGAGAACAGAGCGGGAGGGGGTGGCGGCGGTGACCAGCGGCCACGTGACCACGCTCGCGCCGTCACGGCGGCCGTCTCCTGTAGCGCACCCTCCCCGCGCTCCACCTCTAATAACCCCGCGGCCCGCGCGCCCGGAACGCTCCTGCGCAGGCGCCTGCGCGGGCACCGGACGCGCTCGCTCTCGGGGCCAGGTGTCAGGGGCCCAAGAGGCCGGAGTAGGTGGGGAGTGAGCCTGAGGCCGGCCCTCCTCCCATCGGCCGGCTGCTAGGGCACATGCGCGCGGCGCTTCCGCGCCCGCCTTCCAGCTGCTGGAGGTTGAGTCCGCAACTGTGTCTTCTTTCCAAGTTTGCACCCACCAGAACCTTCATAGGTTGGGACTGAGGAGGAGAGAAGTCAGCCCGTGGGACCCCTAAGACTTGGCGCTCCTGCCGAAAAATTTACATCTTCTTGTCCCGTGTAAAGGACCTTCCCATTTGACGTTTTTCTGTAGCTGAGTAGTCCTCTGACCCAGGTCGTCTGTCATTCTGAAATTTATCCAAAGCTGCCGGACTCACTAGCACTCTGTGGAAACCTACTTTGTTATAAAACCCATAGAAGTATAAATGTCATAAAAGTTATTTTTTACAAGCCCACAGTGCTAAATTCAGGTTTTATCTTTTCCTTACAACCTAGAACTGAATCTTCAGCCCAGTACTCTCTCCCTGAAGGAATGATGACAGGTCACCTGAAAACAATCAATGTCTAAACCCTTGCCTTGTTGCCCTCGACCTTTGGTTAATCATGATTTAAAATTCCCTTCAGCTGGAGCACGTGGGACCCTGGTGTTTATTTCCCCAATATGAAAAGCCTTTGAGTGGTAATGCTAATTAGAGTGGTAAATGCTTCACCTAGTAAAAAAGATTTATGATCTTTTATTAGGCTATCTTTACAAAGAGCTCCAAAGGAAATTGATTCTGTTGGTTCCCGAAAAAGGAAACTAAGGCAGAGAGAGTTCAGATTTCCAAAAGTTAGCTACCTTGAGAGGAAGATGCCTGTGTGGGAGACCTTCCTTCATACACAAAGGCTCCACTTCACATAGGGATTTCCTCTTTTTCTGTCACCTTTCTTTCCGTTACAAAAACTAAGCAGGTTAAGTTAGAGCCTCTGGCTGGATTTAATCAGAGCTAATAAATAAAATGTATAAACTTCCTAATTGGATGTTCTGGCTAGACTAGTCATTGTTATCATTAGACTGGTGGATACTAACCTGATGATGTTCAAGAAAAGAGACTAGCAACAAAACCCTAGGAAATGTTGGGATGAATGCTTAGGAAAAAACAGGCACAGACAGCCCCAATTTATTTTTTTGATGGTGCAAAATCTACTTGCATTCTGTAGAAACTAGTTTGAATTTCAGTCTTCACCAGACTAATGATAAGTGATATGATTATCTTGGTACTGGGCAGCAACAGCCAGCTGTAGTTCTGTCAACCATATGATCATGAAGGTAAACAACCAATGTTCTATAGTGTACCTAGTGGACTTTCTTCTCTGGCCTCCAAAACTTTTCTCACCCCAGATCCTCATCACCTCTTTCCTGAACTACTAAGGATTGAGCCGGTTCTAGGTCACAAGGAAAAGTCAGTCACTCAAGCACCCAGGTTACCTTATCAGTTTATTAGGCAAAAAGTGAGATGTGGGGAACCAGCCCAGTCATCCCCCATTACCTCTATCCTGGTGCTTCTCAGACTGGGAAGCCCAGTTAGACCTCATAGAGTGCAACTACAGTGACCCTTTGACCACAACAATAGCTCTAGACACCTATCTTCTCTCTGGCTTCCTACTTCTTATTCCCCAAGAAACAAACTGAAGGGTCTATTAGATCCCAGTTGATACAGAGCACCCCATGAGGCAGAGGGTGGCCAGCAATCTAATCTTGGAAAAAGACACTAAAGCAATACAGCTGATAATTAGTAACCCTATAAAATATAAATATTGTATAAAATTCATCTCAAGTTATGCTACTTATAATACAGTTCAGGTACTTAAGGTAGAAGAATTAAATTTGAAGCAACATCAGCATTCTTAAAAAAATGAAAATTGTTGCACTTGTTTTTACAGCTACTTGTGTGCTCATTGATTCTCGGCTTCAACATCTAAGTGTATTCTTTGTCTTGGGGCATGGCACAAAGTGAAACACAAAAAAATGAAATGTTCTCTAGGAAAGGTGAAAGCTGAGAGGACAGCCCTTGACAAGACTGGCTTTCCTCTAGAACTCTACCTAAGTGAACACAGCCTGCCTCACCCAGGCTAGGCCACCATCCATATCCCTTCTCCCAGCTCTTTTCTCCCCTATGCCACTGGATTTGCTCAGACAATTTAGCCATCTTCAGATCCTGGAATTACCACAGTTGCCTGGACTAACATAATAATCAGATGTACATCCTGCAGTATGGCATTGCCAGTGTGAACCGAGAGGGTTGTGGTAAGAACGGGTTATGTGTGGGACTGGAATCAAGGATCATCTCCTTTGCTATCCGTTATGGCACCCATGGAAGTAACCCACTCAGATCTCCCAGAGTCATCCATTAAAATGCAGCTAATCCCAGGTAGAGAGAACAAACTAAAGCCTTTCACCATTAAGAAAATAAGATTGTTTAAAACTTATTTTAACTATAAATTTGATTAAGATTATAATAAAGATTGTGATTATGATAATAAAATTACTACATTTTTAGGGTATTTCCTATTCTGTGTTCTTGTAGAAGATGCTTTTGGAAACTTTTTTTCCAGTTTGTAATAAAAACTATTAACCATCATCCTTAATTACCTCTTCTTTCTCCCTACTCCTAATCTTCCATGAAGGACTTGAAACAAACCAGGCCAATCAACTTCTCTTTCTGAAAAAGTTGAGAAATGGGATTAAAAGGCAACTAGTCAATCTTTGTATGTTGTTGGAACTGTAAAACCCAAGAGAGTAGACCACATTATCATCAAGGTCTAACCAAGAGAAACCATTTATTTATTATTACAGGGAATTTAATACAGGGAATGAGTTACACAGGTGATGGACCCAAAGAAGCAATGGGGGTTTTTAGAGATTAATAACAGCAGGAGGGAACCATATCACCCCTTTGCTGACAAGATACAAGAAGATACCACGTTACTGGTGGTCCTGGAATGGGGTCGTCCAAGGCAATAAATACAGAGTCTGGTTTTATGCAGAGAAAACTATTTAAGGTAGTTTTCCTCAGAAGCTAACTTTTAGCACAGCAAGCACTTGTAAGGTTTACCCACCCTTCACCACCAATCTTAAGGAATAGAAGAAAGTCAGTTTTCTAAATAAGAGTCACAGTTATCTGGCAAATGGAGAAGAGGTGTTTGGCAGGAAAAACAATACATGTTTGCTATGTTCCTTCTGCTAGATACCCAGAGCATGTATATACCTTTCTTCTAATATATAATTTCAAAACAATCTCACCTAATATAAAGTAACTATTTACTAATCCTGTAATTAAAGAATGACTATTAATAATACTCAATAATTCCAACATTAATCAGTAGGTTTTTGGCTTTAAAGTCATTTTAACTCTCATACTAGTCATGGAAAATAAAATGATATTATTTAGAAAGTCTACCAAAAATTACACTAAAACCAGAAATTGATTTGTATGTAGTGTCTCCATACCTATGTGTGATAGACTGCTGGCTTCTCCTCCCTTCCCAATCTATTTTTCTCTTCTTCCATTGGAATTGAGTTTTAGCTGGGCACATGGCCATCCGTCCGGAGGCTACATTTTCCATTTCCCCTCATGGCTGGGTGTGGCCACGCAACTCCATTTTCATCCATGGAGCATAAGAGAAAGCAACGTGTACCTTTTCAGCATTGCTTGCTTAGAAGAAAATTGCTCACCCTATGCTACCTCTCCTTCTCCATTCCTGCCCCCTGAAATAGACATGGTGGTGACTCAGCTCCCAATGTGCACAGCCTGACAGAGCAACCAGATGGAAAGAAACTGGATTTCTGGATTGCTCTGTGGAAAACTGCCTACCGGAACTAGACTGCTCCATTACACCTTTAATTAGAGAGGAATAACTTATGCCTTATTTAAGCCACTAAAATTTTAAACTTTCCCCTACTTAACACAATATATGAGGCATTGTATTCTGTTAACTAATATGTGGAAATATCATGAGAAACTAGATCAGTTTTTGAAACATAAATCCATTTGTCCTTAAAAGAAATGATGTCAACATTTTAGATACCTGAGGAATGCCAAATGCCTTGATACTACCAGCTCCTTTTTTCATGCCATCATGCTTTTAATTATCACCAGGGAAACATGCTCAGTTGCTCTTGAAGACATTAAAAGGCAGGATAAATGCACAGACTCAGTAGTAGAATTGCCCAAGTTCAATCCTCGCTGTTTTTATTTGCTTATGATAAAATCTGAACTAAGGCACTTACATTATTATCCTTTGTGGTTTCAGATTTGTCTGTGAGATGGGGGTAATAATAGTCCCTAAGGTGTTAGGTTGTTGTAAGCATTATATGAGATAGTCTCCTATAACACATTTAACATATGGTAACCATTCAATTAAAAAATAGATATTATTATCATCTTGGAGTCTTGATCAGAAAAGAAAATCTGCATGGAGAGCAAATTATTCTTCATATAACAATAATGATTGAAAAATCAATGTTTAGACACTTGAAATAGCAAATTCTGGACTTGACTTTGAACATCAAAAAAACAAAGATATTTTTGCTGTATTGCCCAAACATTTATTATGATATACCCACTAATATGCCTAAATGGTATTAAAAGGAATGTCTTCACTTATGTTCCAAAAGTACCATATCTCAAAGCTTTACCCTAGAAGGAGAAAGAACTCTTAGGAGGGACATTATCAGCATTGGTTTTCAACAGTTTTATGGAAGGACACAGGACTCATGATCACAATTAAGTATGTAAAATCATTTCCTTGAAATTTTTATTCTCTATGATTGCAATTATTTCCTACTGAATTATATTTTCCTTCATCAGCTGTATAGATGGTTCCTTAATAAACAATTTCAATGTTGATTTTATAGTGTCTTTATACCATATGAGACCCCTAAGTCTTTTTCAGGTACAGGATTAAAATATGCTAAGAAAAGCATATGTAAGCAATGTGGATTATATCATTTAGTTCATATCTCTATTAAAGTGTTCATCTCATTGTGTTTTGAGCAGCTACTTTAATGTCTAACATCCCATAGACCATGAGCTCCTCAAGGGCAAGCAATGTGTCTTATTTACCTCTGAATACTTAGTGTTTTAAGAAGTGCTTTGCACTGGTAGGTAGTCAACAAATGTTTGGAATAAATAAAATAAGTATCACTGTGTGGAAATCATCAACTCAATTGTTGAACAGTGTGTGATTTATCTATTGCAATGTAACAAATCACCACACATTTACCTGCTTAAAACAACAACATACAATTATAATTCACAGTTTCTGCAGGTCAAAAGTCTGCATGAGGCTTAACAAGGTTCGTTGCCTGGGATCTCTCCTCGTGTTTGCAATCAAGCTGTCATCTGAGGTTAGAGCCTAGCTCAGGTCTTGATTGGGGAATGATTTGTTTCCAGGCTCACATGGTTGAGAACAGAAGTTTTTCTAGTTACAGAACTGAGGGCCTCAGTTTCTTACAGTCTATTGGCTGGAAGCTGCCCACAGTTTCTTACCACCTGAGCCTCACCACACAGAAGCTTGCTTCATCAAAGCAGAAGAGAGATTTGTAGAAAGACAGACAATATATATTACATAATGTAATTATGGAAGTGACATCCCAATCACCATTACAAGACAGAAGTAAGTCACTGGTCCCTTCCACCTTAAAAGGAGATTATTACATAGGGCATATGTACCAAGAGGCAGGGATAAATGGGGGCTGTCTTAGAGCCTTTCTGCCACAGATATGAGTATTTATAAATAAGATATGAATGCATAGTCCACTAGGATGAAGAAACTTGATTAGATTCACATGCTGATTCAAGAGAATAACTAGATGCTTATTCAAATGTGTAATGCTTCAAAACATAAGAAGAAGAGGGCATCAATAGAGTCCTTTCAATTTGAGTGGATGTTACAACTCGTTAACAGAAATAGTTGAACCCCCCAAACCACCAGCCAGTTTTGTTAAGCTGAATGTCCATCTAGAAATCCTTTTAAGAGGTGACTGAAATATGAACATCAAAGGTATGTAACATCTGTCTGAAACCCTGGAAAATTTAAAGCAAAAATGTCTCAATTGGTCCTTGGCATGTTCTGGTTGATTCCATCCATTGGAATACTCAGCCAAAAACACTAAGCATGCACAAAAGAAGACAAATGCATAAAAACTAACAATGGGAAAGATATTAATTAGCTATTGTTGCAACAATGCTGCATAACAAAAAACCCATATCCCAATGACTTGCAAAAACAAACATTTATTTTTCTCATTCAGAAATTATAGGTTGGCTGTAGTTCATATGGTCTTGCTTAGGCCTGGCTGGGCCAAATTAAGCTAGGCTGGACTCCAGACTTTGGGTTGGGTTCAGTTTTGTTCCACATGTATTCTTTATTTTGGGACCAGCAGCTGCACATGGCACATTTGTGATCTGCTCATAGCAGATGACAGAAGTACAGATGACCAAGTAGAAACATTTGGTCTCCTAAGGCTTTGGCTAAAAATTGGCACTCTGTCACTTTTGCCCACATTCTGTTGGCTTAAGCAAGTCACTCCACCAATATCAATATGATGTGGAAATATATTCTGCTGAATTTAGTGGGAGGCAATGAGAAGTCCCATGATAGAGGGCATTGTTAATAATTCCAATATATGAAGGGACTGCCGAAAGGGAATAATAAGCAAAGATAGCAAGCAGAGATAATCAACCATAGACGCTGGTCAAGATGCTGATCAAGGAACTCCTTGATTGCTGCTTTAAAAGAATAAGCTACAACACCATGAAACTCAAAACGCAGGCCATGCATTGGTGCAGCATTGTGCTACTTTGATATGCAATCTTCTATAAAATATAAAATCTACTTTATAGTAATATAATAAAGGTAAAGATTTTACAAGCACAGGGGCCTTAAAAATTATGGTTCCCACAGCAAATATAACATAGGCTTTTGCACCCATGTACTATAAAGACAGAAGAAGTCCTAACTATAAACAGTAATGGGAAATCATGCATATTCAGAGATGAAGGTGGCGAAAGAGTTATGAGCTCAGTTAGAAAAATTACTTGGGGAATTTTATCTTATGGACAAAGCCTCAAGTAATATACAGCATAATATAGTGAATGTTTTAATAGGTGCCTGGGTAAAGTAATTTTCTTCTATTTAAAAAGGCTGCAATGTTGTAATCCAAATAAAAAGAAACACATTTATTTATTTCCTTAGATTTATTATGGACAATACTGATATTTTATTCTCGTGTTTTTGTTTTAGATTTCAATAGTTTTCTTTAATTTATGACTCTTTGTTGGAACCCATTTCCTTATAAATGAGTCGGCCTGAGGACATGGCAAACTGACATTTTTTTCTGTTTACTTTTTAATTCATCAAATCCTCCAATGATCATCTGTTTTTAATTATTTAATAATTATTTACCTGTACAGTTAAAATGGATTTATATGAAGTTACTTACAGCTTGCCTCACAATTCAGCTATTTGTAGGGCATTAAATAGTACATGATAATTAATTAATTAATTAACTGAATTTAACATTTAATTTGCACATTGAAACACCAGAAGTTGAAACACTATTCTATCAAAAATACTTGGAGAACATAATGCTATTCCTTCAAATATAATGCTATTCCTTCCAAATTCTGTAGTGTCATAATAAGTGTCACATATGTAGCCAACTCCCCCTGATATCAAATTATCAATTCATTTATGTATGCCTTAAGACATGAACAGATGCATTCCTGAAAAACTGGAGTAGAGCTAAATTCCATATATCAAACTATTCTCTAATTTAACTTTCATATCTTGTATTAAAATATTGAAGGTAAAGTCCTATGGCAAAAGCTTTTAAAAGCATGTCTACAATTTAGGGTCACAACCGGGCAGTCTAGAGATGTCTGAGAGGCTGTCTATGACTTCCTATTAAAATGCACACAAGGATACAGAAAAGGAAAAAACTGGCATATGGAACTGTGAACCTAAGTGAAGAAAGACAAGTTACTAAAGGTGGAATTTTAACTAACTGCTGCTGCAACCAGAAAGGCCAATCAAGCAGGTTCCAGCAAGGGAATATGGAGGATTAGAAAAATAAAGACTCACAGATGCAGATTTGGAAGATAAAATAGCTGGGATCAGGTGGAGTGCTGCTCTCTGATGGAGAAGCAGATCTATCTAAAGAGCTACACCAGAAATCTTTATTTATATATGTCTCATTATCAGGTTAAATTCTATACAAGCCTTATTCTTTGTACTCAGAAAGTTATAGGGCTAGAAACATTTATGTAGCTTTTCCACAGTTGTAGGAGCTTTGTGTAGCTCTCAAGAAAGTTGATTGTTTAAAGTTACTGTTAAGCAGGCAGCTTCAGAAGTAGTGGAGCTGGTGTAGCATTGTGGCTGTCTAGCAGGAGAGCTCCTCTATTCCCAGAAACTATGTGCCTGAAATCAAGGTCAAAGCTGATAAGATTCTTTTGCAGGGCCTTCTCATGCAGACCATTACCACAGCAGCTAGGCATCCTGCACAGGAACATTCCTAGGCACTAGGCTTGCCACAGCCATGAGTGAGCAAGACCCCAATTGCAGACACTACTCTCCCATTCTCTGTCACTGCTCTCCACAAACTGCCTTATTGATGATGGACTGAAAACATACTTAAGCTACCTTCCATGAGTTTCTCCCGCTGAAACAATGCAAGACAGATGATATAAAAATCCAAGAAAAGGGCTGGGGTTGTAGCTTAGTGGTAGAGCACTTGCCTAACACATGTGAGACACTGGGTTCAATCCTCAGCATTACATAAAAATCAATAAATGAAATAAAGGGACTGTGTCCATATACTACAAAGAAAAATATTTTTTTAAAAAATCCAACCGGGCGTGGTGGCACACGCCTGTAATCCCAGCAGCTCAGGAGGTTGAGACAAGAGGATCACAAGTTCAAAGACAGCCTCAGCAACAATGAGGCACTAAGAAACTCAGTGAGACCCTGTCTCTAAACAAAATACAAAATGGTACAGAGGCTGTGGCTCAGTGATTGAGTGCCCCTGAGTTCAATCCCTGGTACCCGCCCCCCCTCAAAAAAAATTCAAGAAAATTTTGCTATGTCCTCATTGTCTATCTTGAACTCCAGTGTGCAGGTACTTTTCAAATAATAAACACAGCAACTGACCCAACAGGGGCTAAAGTTCTTTCACTCACTTTGTCTTTCCTCCCTCTAATCTCATTACTATCTATCTCTTGATACATTCAGAAGCACATCAGAAAGAGTGGTAAGTCAACAGAGATGAGTTAAATTTTAGGAATCTTAGTTACCTAAGTGCTAAAATGGGAGATGGGAAGGGAATGAGGAAGACTAACTGCCAGATGAATAGATTTTGTTCAAAGAATTACAAACTGCTTAGAGAAATCAATGTTGATAGCAAGAGGAAAATGCAACATTAGACCAGAAGAAACAGCTATATGTCTATATGTATTCAGCTGTATATCTGTATAGATATACATATACATGTATAAATATCAGATATATACTAGAATTGAATCCCCAGCTTCCTGTATGCCAAGCACACTATCTACCATTATACCCCCAAATCCCAATAGATATATATTATTATTATAGGGCAACATTTCTGGATGGGGGCACTGTGAAGCTTTGAAGGAAAAATAGTCTTCTTTCTTGTGTGAGACAGTTAGCTTCACTTGCCCTTGGGCATCTAATTCAGATAGTACCCTTGTGTTCCAGTTATTAATGTAGGTAACAAAGAACCCTGGCATAGAAGAACAATCATTTTGCTTTGCTCATAAATTTTATGGATCAGGAATTGGACAGCACACGTTAAAGATAATTTGTCCCTTCTTGCCTCCTTCTGGGACTCAGCTGGAAAAACATAAAGGCTAGGGGTAATCCATTTCTGGAGGCTAGAATCATCTAAATGCTCCTTCAGTCACATATTTGCAGTTTGGCAAGGAGAACTCAAAGACTGGAACTGTCCATCAGTGCATCTACATGGGTCCTCAGCATGTGACTTTGCTCTATCACAGCATGGCAGCTACAGAGCTCTGAGTACAAGTGTTCCCGGCAACAAGGTAAAAGCTTCATGACCTTTTCTGACCCTACCTGAAAATTATGCAGCATCACTCTAGCCTAAAGGTGGATATAAGCATGCTTAGACTTGAGGTTAGTGGCAAATCTATTTTTCAATGGGAAGACTATCAAGGGCAGTATTGGTCCGTGTTTAGAAAATTATAACTGCCATAACCTGTCACTGGGACAATTTGTATTCAATTTCTATGCCATAAATTTACCACAAATTTGACCACTTAGACAAGTAGTAAAGTAGGTCAAAAACTGGGCACATATTTTTCTAGATTAAAATCCAGGTGTTGGCATCTGCTTTCCTTGTTGAGGCACTAGGGCATAATCTGCCTCCTGCTCATTGGGATTTTGGGCAGAATCCAAGTCTTTGCAGTTGTAGAACCAAGGTCTTCATTTTCTTGCTAGTTGTCAGCTAAAGGCTGCTACCAGATTTTAAAGGCCAAGCACATTTATTGGCTTGTGATCATCTTCCTCATTCCTCAAAGCCAACAACAGCAGTTTAAGTCATTCTCCTATGAAATCTCTCTGATCCTTCTTTTGTGATCATGTCTTTCTTTGACTACAGCAAAGTAACATAATCACAAACTAACATAATCACAAGTTGCAAGAATTAGTATGGTCATCTCTTCAGGGGCAGGAGGAACATTGTTCAGCTTGCCTGCGTATTATACAACCTATTCTCTCTACCCACATTTTAAAATTCTTCTGGTAACAATTCTATCCCTGGTTGATATGTACTGTATCAGAGATTTTGTATATTGACTTAGGGTTTGGGTTTAGATCTGAGAATAGTCAATGACACTTAATTCACCCTGTCTGTTGGCAAACTCTGGCTCAAACAATAAGTTCTCCAAATTCCAAAAGGAAAACCGAAAAAAATTCAGCTTGGGGGTGTATTAAACAATACTGTAGCATATGGAAAAAGAAATACTACATTTTTATATTCAAAGAAAGATGATGGCTCTGGAAAAAAATGTCGCTAAGAAACACATTAAAGTTTTATAATATGTCTGCTTGAAATCATGAAAATATGCCCAAGGACATGGCTTCTTTGTAAACAGAACAGATATGATAAGACTGACATAAAGATAACTATGAAAAGAAACTGATTGAAATGAGCAAAAGTAGTAGGAAAACCCAAAATATATGAAAGTCAAGTTGAAATCTGCATATAAAGGAATAAAGAGTGGAATTTGGTACAGCAAAAATAATAGACCAATAATGTAGATGACACAATTGAGAAACTATCCTAAAATATGTTATGAAGAATTAAGAAAGTTTTTGGTTGCACGTATCAGGAACTCTATTTATTCTGGTCAATGAATCCTCCTTTGATCTAAGACTATTCAAGTGTGGTCTTCCACTTACATCCAAGAGTTTTGATAATTTGAATACCATAATTATTAAGGATGATTTAGTAAATATGATGTCAGAATTTGTGCTCCAGAAGCAGAAACGTTACCTTTTCAAGTGACTATGGAATAATGTTACATTTAACTAATTTTTCTTTTTATAAGAGGCAGAATAAATTTACTGACTGATCATTGCCATTTGATCCTTCTATATATGTTTATGCATTTTTGTGTAAATATATTATACTTTACTTTAAAAAACTCACCCTCCCCCTTAAAAGAGAAAAAGAAAATACTCAACCCTAGAAGCTGGGATAGGATAGAAATAAGGAATTAATTAAGATAAAAACAAAGATTAATTAATAAAAGGATTGAGAAATTCATAAGATATTTCTTTGAAAAGAGCTAGAATATAAAGAAATGTTAGTGTTGATAGGATCAAATCAGATGGAAATGTTTTATGTAGAAAACTACTATGGTGCATGCCTGTAATCCCAGTGGTTTGGGAGGCTGAGGAATAGTGAGGCACTAAGCAACTCAGTGAGACCCTATCTCTAAATAAAATACAAAATAGGGCTGGGAATGTGGCTCAAGGGTCGAGTGCCCCGAGTTCAATCCCTGGTACCAAATAAATAATAAATAAATAAACTATCCAATTTTATAAAACAAACATAACTTTGATACCAAACCTATATCAATACACAATTTTACTTATGTCATAATATAAAAATCATATATAATATGCTAATAAATTATATTAAAGCTATATTAAAACAATTACCTGCCATGATTTAGTTGTATTTAGCCTCATAATGCAAAAGTGCTATAATATTAGAAAATTGTATATTTATATATGCATGTGTATATATGTATGATGTTATTAGGAGAAACCAAAATAATTCATTATAACATTAGTAGAGGCAGAAAAATTTACTTAATAAAATAAAAATTTCATGGGGGTAGAAAAGATGGTGGAATGAGATGGATATCATTACCTTAAGTACATGTATGAAGACATGAATGGTGTGAATATACTTTATATACAACCAGAGATATGAAAAATTGTGCTCTAGGGCTGGGGTTGTTACTCAGTGGCAGAGTGCTTGCCTAGCATGTGTGAGGCACTGGGTTCGATTCTCAACACCATGTATCAATAAATTAAAAAATAAATAAAGGTCCACTGACAACTAAAATAATTTTAAAAATTGTGCTCTATATGTGTAATATGAATTTTTTTATATTTATTTTTTAGTTGGACACAATATCTTTATTTATTTTTATGTGGTGCCGAGGATCGAACCCAGGGCCTCGCATGTGCTAGGCGAGCGCTCTACCACTAAGCCACAACCCCAGCCCCTGTAATATGAATTATAATGCATTTTGCTGTCATATATAACAAATTAGAATAAATAATAAGTAAATAAATTAAATGAAATGAAAATTCACTCCTGATAGAAGCTCTGAGTGAATCATGAATAAAATTATATTTCCTTAATAATTAAATTAAACGATAGCCCAAATTATTCTAAGTAACAAATGCTATAATTCTGTTTCCCAAAACATAATTGAACATTTGTTCCTTTTGGAAAAATTATTTAAATTTAGCTAAGGTCAGTGCAAAGTGAGAGTGAGGTAGGGAGATTAAATTAGGTTGTCATTTCACAGAGCACTATAATAACTTTTAGGTAGATTAAAAAATTAAAAGGAAAAAAGAAACATTAAAAGATTAGAAGAATTAATTAATTAATCCTGGGTAAGGGTACTTTAAGCATAAAAGCAGCTTAAGAAATCACAAAAGATTAATGGATTCAATTCCATTAAAATTGAAATTTAGATAACAGGACAGGTAAAAAAAAATAAGGGCAAATGCAAATTCAGGACCATATTTCCAACAAAATAACAAAGGGTTTATCTACTTAGTCAACAAAGAGCTCTTACAAAGCAATAAAAGAAATACTGATATTCCGGTAGGAAAAAATAAGAAATAGGAATGAAACAACTCACAGAAGAATTATAAAGAACCTTAAACTTATGAAAATGTAAATTAAAGCAAAATATAAATACCCTTTTTTGTCTCACAAATAAGCAAAGATTCATCAAAGATAATACTCATTGCTGGTAAATATGTGCTAAAAGACACTATAAATTGGTTACAAATGATGTATATTAAGGAATTTATAAAAATTCACACTTTTGGACTCAGTAATTTTATTTCTAGTTATCTATCCAGAAGAAGTAATTGGCAACATAGATAAAGATTTTGTAGAAAGTTATTCATCGGAGGATTATAATAAATAATTGGAAATAAATGTCAAATCATAGGGAAATGATTAATTAGATATTGTATATCTATGAAATGGAATACTATGTGCGCATTACAAAGAATTATATAGATTATATACTGCATAAAATTTTAATATAATTTTATATAACATAGTAGGAAAATCTAGGAAACAACTACCAAAATCTTTACAGTGGATATGTCTGAGTGACGGATTAGAGACAGACAATTTCAACAACATTATTATTTTCTGGTTTCCCATTTTTTTTTCTTTGTACTCAGGCCTGAAACCAGGGGCACTTAACCACTAAGCCACATCACCAGCCCTTTTTATTTTTTATTTTGAGACAGGGTGTTGCTAAGTTCCTTGGGATCTTGCTAAGTTATTGAGGCAGATTTTGAACTCATGATCCTCCTGCCTCAGCCTCCAGAGCAGCTGGGATTACAGGTGAGTGCTACCACACACAGCTAGTTTCCAATTTTTCTATAGTGAACATATATTATTTTTATAATCAGAAAAAAGTGATTTTTTATTGGTCTGTAAGAACAATCTATTCCACTTGTCGATTATTGTGCAGCAAGTTAAACTCTTCAGCTTGCATTTTCATCCTTGATAATGGCTAATAAAAAGTGTCTTCTTTAATTTTAAGGTTACTAAATACTCCCAAGTTAAAATTTCTTCTATTTTCTGGGGCAAACTTTTGTTGTTGTTGTTGTTTCAGAAGAGCTTTTATTTAGTTAGTTTTTAAGAATTCCAGCTTTAAAAAGATTAAAACAGTGGCATTCTTCACAATAGCCAAAAGATGTAACCAACTTAAGGGTCCATCTACAGATGAGTAAATAAAACAAAACAAAACGTGATATAGACACACCCATCTTAAAAAAGAAAGAAAAATTGGCAAATATAACATGGATGGATCTTGAGGACAAAATGCTAAATGAAATAAGTCAGTCACAAAAATACTACAGATTGCACTTACATGAGGTCCCTGAGTAGTCAGATTCATAGAGAGAGAAGGTAGAAAGGTAATTGCCAGGGAAGGGTTGGGGGGGCCTGGCCAGGGAATTGAGGTCTGACAGGTCCAGTTCTGATTTTGACACTAAAGAGTTCTGGAGTTGGGTTGCACAGCATGAATGTACTTGATACTACTGAATTTTACATTTTATGTTATGTAGATTTTACCATGATTTTTTAAAGAAAAGATTAAAACAGAGAGACAAAGAGGACAGAAAGCAAGAACAAAAGTATCTAGCACAGGCAAGGTGGTACATATTGCACCACTAGCAGAACCTTAAAACTGGGCCAGTGGGACCTTACCTTTGATTACTGCAAATCTTCATTTACTAAATTTGTTCCCTGCTTTATTAATTCTGTGAGATGAAAACACTGCATATCAAGTTGTCACCAACTAATGGATACTTGAATAACATGTACAAACCCACAAGGAAATACGCTTTCTTAAAGCCACATTCTTTTGGGGTCTCTTAATTTGAAGATCAGCACTGTGAAGAAGTGGTTCCTGAATGGCTGTGTGTGAGAGTGTGTGTGTGAGTGTGTGTGTGTGTAGGGGGCATTTTTATTTTACTGAAAATTTCCATGTGTAGTGAACATGTCCCTTTGCTATTAGCAGATTTCCAAAGGGACCCCTAACTTGAGAGCCACCATTAGGAGGAGCGTTCCATTTGTGATTGGCCTAGTAACTTCCACTGCAATTTATATATGGTGCCCACATATTTCAGATAGCTTTCTAAGAATATCTAAAAAGGTTTTCTACCTCAGGATTTTATGGACATAGAAGATTAAGAGTGATTGATCCTTCACCACTGAAAGTTCATGATGTATATTTTCCTCCATCTTTACCCGTGCTTGAATACATAGAACAAACAGGAATTATCTGTTTTAATCCAATCCAATACAGATTCTTCTGCTTTCTGCTATTCTAGATATATTGATACATATTTTTTTTCTGTGTGTATTCAAACTATTCTTGTCTTGCTTGGATTTGTGCTAGAATGTAACCTTTTTTAAAAAAAAAAAACCAAGACTTTCATTTGTGACTATTTCCCTCATCTTTGATTAGGTGCTTGTACAACAATTGCTTTAGAATGTTAGTTTTAATTTGTCTTAGCAGTGATCCACAGTTAAAAAATTCTTTATATTATTACCCATTATAAAATTCTCTAACATAGATGTATATAAATAAAAATCTCACAAAATAATATCCTGATAGCATATGGTGCACTCTGATGTATTCTATCCTATTCCTTTCTATTTACTTTATTTATGAAAATAATTACTAGTCATGACCTTCTGAATCAGTGGTTCTCAAAATTACCTACACATTAAAATTACTTATAATGTTTTAAAAAACATAGATAACTGAGTCTATCCTTCAGCTCCTGTTCCTTCCCACCATCAAAGTCTCTGATTTAATTGGTTGGAAAAAAAACATGGGCATTGGGATGCTATAAAGCAACCCTAGAAATTCTAAGGTGCAGCCAGTGATGAGAACCACAGATTTAAATTGATTGCACAATCCCCTCTTAGGTGTCATCCCCCAATTTGAAACACTGTTTAAAATGTTCTCTTTGATTATTGTTCGATGCTGTAGTGATTCTTAGAAGTTCATATTAGTTTTATTTTATTACTTTTAACAACAACTTTCTCTTTATTATGTATTCAAATGCACCCCACAAAAGACTGAGGCTTACACTTGGTTCTGTACTTTCAGACTTGGATAAGCTTACTTGAAATATGTTGACTAGACCTATGCTTCTCAAACTTTCATCTCAAATTTTGATATGGATGGGAATTACCTGCCATCCTTGTTATAAGGAAGATTCTGATCCAGGATTACTCATTAGTAATGTACTCATTTCTAATGAGTTCCCAAACAAAGCCAACGATGCTGGTCCATGAACCACTCTTTGAGTAGCAAGGTACCAGACGAAGATGCTTCATCTTTCCTTTCTGTTCAGCTCCTTCTCTATCCTCTGGTCAGATGTTTTTGTGCTTTTTCTCTTTGTTATTTACCATCTTGCATAAACCCTGACAAGAGAAACAGTATTTTGCTTCCTTCCCATTGGAAAGATAAGCGACCTCCTGACTGGGGCTCTACATGACAAGGAATCCTCCTGTCCATCCCTAATGGGTAGTTCTGTGAACATTATAAACGTTAGGCACCATATTAGTAACATTCACTTTGCTATGGTAGTTTGAGTAGGTATTGCTGATTCAGTGTCTCATAATGTGCAGGTAACACACACACATATACATGCATGTATGTGTATCTACTTGTAATAAATTTTCACATTGTAAGTATTCTTTTGTAATCATTTAAACTGGGGAATGTTTCTGTAATGTGATATTTGTGCTTGTACTTGGAACTATTTTACATTAAAAGTGTTTAGTTACAAGCCTGACCTATTTACTAGTATATATACACTTTGAGGCTTAGGACTATCCTTGCATTATCTAAGAGCCTAGAAGGTACTCAGTGAATGTTTTTTGGATTGAATATTGGCCATAAGAATTATTAATAACATGATAATTCTCAGTAGTGCCGCCTCCAATCTCAGTGGCTTAAAATAGCATGCAGGGGTGAGTAGAGCACTTGCCTAGCATGCAGAAGACCTTATATTTGATCCTCAGCATTGAAAAAATAGACAAATAAAAATAATTGGCATTTATTTAGTAAACCAATCAGTAGATCAACAATTTAGATTGGGTATAGTGTGGTAGTTCCTCTGATCCAGACTGGACTCAGTGACATGTCAGGTCAGATGATCACTGGCCGAGTGATGGGGGTGAATGTGCATGTTCAAGCCAGAGTTACTACAAAACTGATGTAGCAAAGAAGAGGTAAAGAATTTCAAGTCATTTTTTTTTGCAACCAATCTACCAAAGTGATTTTTCTTTCAGCCCCATCTTTATGATATCATTCTCCAAGTCTAAAATTCCTACAATACGCAGAAACAGCATAATGTACTAAAGTCCCTCATGATTTTAATTTTGAAATCACTAGTTAGTTCTTTCATAATAGAGGCTTGATCTGAAGTGATTTAGTCAAAGACATGAAGATCCGGATTTTTACTGGAGTGCAGCCTGGGTTTCATTACAGTCCATTCTCACATCAGGTGTATCAGCCACAATCCTACCCACCTGCTGGTGCATGAGCCTTCCAGGCACTGGGCCAACATTCAGGGAAGGAGACAACCATGTGTTTTAATCAGCATCTGTATCTTGATTTTTTTTTTGGTTGCTCTTTGAGCCATGTTAAACAAAAACATAAAAATTACCTTAAAAGCACCTTGATGAAAAGACACTGTTATCAACTTTCTCATCAGATGGGAGGAGAATTCTGAACATGGGAATCAGAGGCCAACAGCACTGACTTCATGGAAAACAAAATAAAAACCCCTAATAAATGCTTAGTTTAACAAAATGATCATAAAGAAACCATTGATTGTATTAACAAGAAAAACTAAATAACCAATGTCATTCTCAGGGTCCCCTTATTCTTCTACCACAAGGAGATGTATTATATGAAACATATGCACATAATTGAGCAGCAAATAAAATTGCTTAAAAAGAGATACTCAACTGACAGCAATAAAATTTAGACCAAATATCAGAAAACTATTAAGCCTAGCAGTAACATTGATTAGAGCACTATTTTCTTATTTAGTTAGTCCTAGGAGGACCATTGCATTGCTATTTTGTTTAAGCTGGTGGAAAGGTAAACTAATCTCGCTTAATGGGAAGAAGATACAGAAGTTCTGCTTTCTCTTTTCATTGCAAGGGATAGATTAGGGATGATTGAAGCTTCAGTAAGATTACTGGGTACAATACATTATTTATTTCCTGGAAAGGAAGAGACTTGTAGAGACACACCTTAGCTCATTGAAAAGCTTTCTGTCAGCCATGTAAAATTGTGAAGTACTCCAGTTGTTTCTTCAGGTCTCAGCTTCAACCCTTTCATCCAAGAGGACTCTCACAAATCATCATTCAAAGTCCCAAATAAAAACTTCTCATTTTTTCTCTGTATAAAGAGATCTAAAACTCTTTTTCATGTCAGTGTTAATGATGGCAAACAGGCTGAAGCATTTCCCACACCCCTTGGAGAATAAAATTCTCCAAGAAAGGTTTTATTGGTGAAGGTTAAGACACCATTTCCACCCTTAAAATGACATCCTGGTAGCTATCCTTTTGCAAGGCAGAAGGCTGAAATTCAGAGTTCAATAATATATATGGAAACAACAACAATAAAATATACATCAGCACATTGGGTAGAAAATGAAAGTTCAGGCACTTCTGTTAAAACACAGCAGGTTGACGACCTCTAGCAGTTACCCTTGCTAAAAACCTCACCAGACATACAACAAAATAAACTCAAATGTCAAAAGCCACAAAAAGACTATGGCAAGTGAAAAGTCGCTGATTATATTTTTAGAAGACTGACCAGAGAAAGGCATATGGTAGCTGACTTCCTCAGCATTCTCTACTCTGCCAAGTTCTTGTGAGAGAGTGGGAATGGTGGTGGTGATTGTGGTTGTGGTGGTGGTGAAGATGGTGGTAGAACACAACTGCTATGGTTTGGGTATGAGGTGGATCTCAATAAATTCATGTTCACAGTGCAGAAATGTTCAGAGGCAAAATGATGAGAGCTATGATCTCACTGGTGGGTTATTCCATTTGATGGATTAATAATTTGAATTATTACTGGGTGGTAACTGTAGACAGGTAGGGAATAGCAGGAGGAAGTAGGTCACTGTTGTGATCTTGGACTATATGTCTTATTTCTGGCTCTTCTCTCTTTTATTCCTGGATGCCACACCCTTCCACCATGATGTTCTGCCTCACCTAAGACCTCCAGCAATGTTGTTGGCTGACCATGGACTGAACCTCTGAAACTGTGAACACAAAAGAAACTTTTCCTCCTTCAAGTTGTTCTTCTTGGGCATTTTAGATCACAGTGACCCAAGTTGACTAACATAACAACCCTTTCCTTTTACACTACTTGAATGCTGAGAAAACTTACTTTGTGTACACTGGACATACCCACAAAGGCAAGTTAAGTGGTAGTTTCACAGCAAAAAAATGTCTGGTGAATTGAATAGAATACTTTCACAAGAACTGTGAAAGATCTGAAATTAACCCCTCTGCCTCGCAAGCAAACAAGTTCGCTTACCACATGGATGTTGACAGAAGACATGAGACTCCTGGGTCAGACAAAGGATTGTATTACTCATGAGAAAACAGCAACATGAGTAGCTTCCCCCCAAGTCCCATGAGAATGATGCTGAAGACCTCAAATGACTGCATAAAGTGGGTTTGCATTATAGCTAAGAAATTATAGCTTAGGAAACTCTGATCTTTTATAATATTTCCCTTCATGCCTTATGCAAGCAAACTTGTTCAAATTTTGCTCTGTAAGAAAAAAGAATCTATTATATTGGACAAAGCTATTTGTTATGTAAAGATCCTTGAAAAAATAATGGATAACAAAAGCTACCAGTGCCTCTGCTCATAAGAAACACAGAATTACATGAGATCCATAGAGAATTGTCTCCCAACCTTTTCCCTAACAGTCTCAAGAGATTTTTCTTACTATTCTGACAGCAAAAACATACTTGATCACTTTATCCTGTGACCCACATATGAACAAGTCCTTATTTATTTATTTATTTTGAGCACCAGGGCTTGAACCCAGGAGCACTTTACCACTGAGCCACATCCCAGCCCTTTAAAAAAATGTATATATATATATATATATATATATATATATATATATATATATACACACACACACACACACACGCACACATATATGTGTGCGTGTGTGTGTGTTTGTGTGTGTGTATGTGTGTGTGTGTGTGTGTGTATTATTTAGAGACAGGGTCTCACTGAGTTTCTTAGGGCCTTACTAAGTTGTTGAGGCTGGCTTTGAACTCACGATCTTCCTGCCTCAGTCTCCTGAGCTGCTGGGATGACAGGCTGGCATCATCATGCCTAGAGAACAAGTCCTTATTTTCCCATATAATTTCAGCCATAAATTGTAAAATTTATATACCTACTTTTCCAGCTATTAGCCTATTTTTTCAGCTCCACTACTCATAGGCTGTTGCTCTGTGGTGTTGGGCCTGGGACTCCAAAACTGCAAAATATATGAAGTCTCGACCTTATTGAGGTCACTCTCAGGGATATTCCAGGATGCATTGATGGGAGATTGAAAGGCAGGAAGAGAGGATAGTGGGTCCTCTCCTGGCTTCTATCTCAGGTTTGCCTCTCTCCAGAAGAGGACAGATATGACTATTGCTTCAGGTATCGCTTGGTACTTCCAAAGTCCCTCTGTGGCCACCCCTAGAAGTGCATATAGGGCCATGCTGTTGGATTAGCAGCCCCACCACAATCACCCTGCATCAGCTACCCTAACATCAGTCACACTATCCCCATTGTATTCCCCTGTCTCCTTGACCCTCCAGTACCCACCTTGCTACACCCCACCTCAGAGATATACACTTCAGTTGCATGAATGTGGCTTTCCCCGTCTTACAACTTTGTAGAACTTTTAGGTTCTGGGAACACTATCTATTCCTATTTTTTTCTTAGTTCTGATGGTAATATTTTTTTTCTGGCATTTTCAATCTCCACATTATTCAGCATCCCACTTTCAACCTTCCAATTCCTGTGTAACAATTCTCTGTATGAAATACTCTCTGTTTGAAATACTTAGCATTGTTTTGGTTTTCTTGACTGCTCCACTGCCTATAGTTAGAAATGATTTCATGTTCTAATTCATTGTCTAAATTTTCATGTTATTTTTAAATTTTTATCCTTATTAAAGGACATAAAACAAACTATCAAATAGCATAACAGGCTCCTGCATGGTGGCATGCTGGTCAATGTTCAATAAGCAGCTTTCTGGAGAAAACGGCCTCCATTTGTAATGAATGTTGACTTGCATGTTGTAATCAAGCTACCACCATGATGTCACTATACACATTTGGGAAGAGCTGTGTACTGCCAACTTTTGCAAGCCAGTGTGAGCCAGCTCCAGAACATCACTGTCTTTCCCATTCTTCATTTTCAGGCCAACCATCATTAACTCTTTCAGCCAGCATTTCTGGTATTGTCTTCTGTATTTCCATCTAATTATAACTAAAGGCAATACCATGCATTCCCAGTGCAGATGCAGAAATAATTAGCATTTACTGGTCACACTCTTTGTTTACTCTTCAATTAGTTAATTTCATCTCCTTCATGCCTCAGTTTTAATGGTATTTCCTGAGAGAGGTCTTTCCTGACCACCTCAATTTAAATTAGGTTCCACCTGCTGGTCCTTCTCATGCCACTTTATCCTTTAATTTCGTGGCACACATCCCAGTTTGTAATTATCTAATTATACTTATGCTCATTTATTTATTGTTTGCCTCTTCCACTAGTTTGTAAGCTCCATAAGGTCAAGACTTGATATATTTTGGTTTGCACTGTATTCTTGTGCTTTTTTTTTTTTTTTTTTGTAATACTGGGATTGAACCCTGGGGTATTTTACCACTGAGCTACATCCCCTTTTTATTTATTTTTTATTTTTTGAGACAGGCTTTCACTAAGTTGCCCCAGGCTGACCAAGAACTTGAGATTCTCCTGCTTCAGCCTCCCGAGTCACTGGAATAACAGGCATGTGCCACCATGCTCAGCTTTCTCACAATACTCTTGAAAAACACCACACCTGAAAAGCACTTTGACCAGTACCTGGCCCATTATAGATATTCAATAAATATTTGCAGAATGAAGGATAATAAAAAGAATGAATGCTTAATACCTGCATGTTATTTATTTTTAACAACATTTTTACCAAATAGTTATTCCTGAACTCATGTAGATGAAAATTGTCTTCATGATGTTAAATAATAGGCTTCAAAGTCCAAAGTGGTATTGAGATTTGAAAGAAAAATTAGGCTTTTTCATAAAAAATGTTGGGATTTTTGTTGTTATTCCAGTTATTGCCGAGTTTACATTCATTTTTTTTTGACTCTGCTAAGAAAGATTTGGAATAATTTGTACCTTAATCCAAGTTTGCATATACCTTGATTGGCAGACTTTCTTGATCAAACGGAAGCTTAAATCTGTCCCAAATTATATTTTTAGTTTAAAATTCAACCACTTCTTATTCTGGGTTCATCCTAGTAATTCGAAGGACACACCCTATCATTAAGAGTCTCCCAGTCAGGCTGGGGTTGTGGTTCAGTGGGCACGTGTGCGGCCCTCTCCTATCACGTGTGGGGCTCTGGGTTTGATCCTCAGCACCATATAAAAATAAATAAATAAAAGGAAGGTATTGTGTCCAAATACAACATATGTATGTCTGTGTGTGTGTATTTTTTTTTAAGAGTCTCCCAATTCTCTCTTATAAGACAAAAAAGTTGAATAAGACAATGGGGGTTGGCTGTTTATGGGCCAGACTAGGGTGCTGAATTCTAGTCTATCAACAACATCAAGCTATATTAGTGATCCGAGTAAGGGATGCTGTCTGTAGTGAAGTATTTTCAGGAGAATAAAGAGGGCCACAGAATATGGAGTGGATTGAAGGAGAGAGATGCAGGAGATGGGCAAATATCTTAGAGTCTCACTTGAATCTAAATTTAAGATGAGGGAGACCTGAAGAGATAAGATGGTAAAAAAGTACAAGTAGAAAAGAAGGGATAACAGTAATGAACCTAAAAGGAACAGTATACCGAGCTCAGTGGCAACTTTGCATGCTTTATGGAACAGTATGAAGGTGAGGGATGGTGGAACTGGATTTTACTCTGTACTCAGCCACTTACTAGTAGTGGGTGATCTTTGATGTCTCTTCCAGTGCTGCAACTTGGGAGTTGAGGAGGCCAGATGTGGTGTTTTAGTGTCTAATCGCTAGATTTGTGGGTGCTGAGAGACAGTCCTAGTAATGGCTTTCTGATTTCTAGGTCAGGCTTCCTGGTGCTAGATACTACAACTTTTTCAGTGATTTTGCAACTATCTAGTTTCCTATATGAAATTCATTTCTATGTAAAATACCTAGGATGATTTGTGTTTCCTTCAGGATACTGACTGATAAGAAGATCACATTTCACAAAAGTTTTGCCTAGCCCGTTGATTTCACTGTATCTGTGATTTCACTGTCATTCTTTTTGTTTAAATAATGGCTCACAATTTTCTTTCATATTAAGATAGTAAAAGAATCCCCTTGTGGGAAATGCTGTTAAGTTCACATTCAATGAACATGAATTTTTACCTATAAAAGAGAGACAAACTTACCCCATTCAGGATGACTCTGTGCTCAGAGGCTGGGTCACATCTGGCTTTATTCAGGGACTTGGATCAATTGCAGAGAAGAGAGTGAGACAACAGGTACCCTACCATAAATTGTTAAGTTCTTCAGGGCATCCCTAAGATGTCGTTGATCCTGGATGAGATGAACATTAGAACATATCTAAGCCAGCCACAGTGGCACACACCTGTAATCTCAGTGAGTCAGGAGGCTGAGACAGGAGGATCCAAGTTCAAGGGCAGCCTCATAAACTTAGCGAGGCCCTAAGTGACTTAGCAAGAACTTGTCTCAAAAAATAAAAAGGATTGGGGATATAGTCCATTGTTTAAGAGCCCCTGGGTTCAATTTCCAGTATCAAAAAACAAAGCAACAACAACAACAACAAAAAATCAAAGCAAAACAAATAAACAAAACACACACATCCAAGAAGACAAGATACTCAAAGGAAAAGTGATGACAATTGAAGGTGAGATATAATCAAAAGGCAACGTCATGGAAGGAAGGAATGTTTTTGTCATTACATATACAGGCCAGAGCTATGTACATTTAAATATATTGTTCACATCAGTAGTTCTCCAAGTGTGGTCTCACACCAGCAACATCAGCATCATCTGGGAACTTCTTAGAAATGCAGATTCTTGGGTCCTACCCCAGACATGCTGGAATCAGAAATTCTGGGATTGGTGAAAGTAATCTATATTTTCTAATCTTTTAGGTAGTCCTATGGGTTAAGAATAATAGAGTTTAATGATTTCTGGCCTTCAGTGTAGATTTACACAGTCCTTCATGCCAGTGATAACTAAGTTTTTTTTCCTATGGGTGTGATGATCTACTAGCAGGACTCTGGGACCTACTCATATATGACAGCATGGATAAGAATTCTGTGTGGGTGACAGTTCTGCGGTTAAATAACTTACCCAAGAATAAATGTTATTCATAGGTAAAAACACTAATATAAGTTCCCAATTTGAGAATGAGGGTATTACTTCATTTTTAATGATACACAGTGGGCTGGGGATGTGGCTCAAGCGGTAGCGCGCTCGCCTGGCATGCGTGCGGCCCGGGTTCGATCCTCAGCACCACATACCAACAAAAGATGTTGTGTCCGCCGAGAACTAAAGAATAAATATTAAAAAAATTCTCTCTCTCTCTCTCTCTCTCTCTCTCTCTCTCTCTCTCTCTCTCTCCTCTCTCACTCTCTCTTTAAGAAAAAAAATGATACACAGTCCTATGAAAATTATATATCAATATTATCAGCTGTTTATTAAATGGGACATTTTGCAAACAGTTTTAGAGACCTGTTCTGTGACTTTATTTTTCTTACACATTTTTTTTCTAGTGCTTGCATCAAATCCAGGGCCTTGTGCATGCTAGGCTGGACCACCACAGAGCTACATTCCTAGCCCTTTAATCTTATTTTTTTGATCATAAAATATTTAGACTCAAATATATGTCTATGTGATATTGGGATCTCTCTTAGAAACAAAACATAATATACTTACTGCTCATGGGTTTTAGATTAAAGAAAATTAAAAATAATTTTCACTTGCAAATAATTTTCAGTGCTGAATAATGCCTAATTTTATAATACTTTATTATTATTTTGCCTAAAACATGTACAAAAGCAACTTAACATCAGCAAACAAAGTTACAGAGAGGCTTTCCTGGACCAACCTAGCCTTTAAATAAGAATTCAAGTGAATGCTGATTAATTTTAATAAATTCTTTCAAAGATGTATATAAGGAAAGGATACCAATTGAATATTGTAAATGTTTTTTTAAATCAGATACTTTATATCTTTCAAAAGTAAATAGCCATTTAAAAAAATTTATTCGTTCTTTTTAGTTATACATGGCAAATAGCTATTTTAAGATTATCAAATACTTGTTCAGCATATTTCACTATCATCAGAACTGGGAATGAAATTAGTTGGGGCGCAACTAATAATATTCAGACCTTGCTCACATTGTTTCACGAGAATCTACCTTCTATGAAGCTAGTCCCATCTCTATGAATAATTTATTCCCTAATCCAACTCATTCTGTTGGTTAAAATTTTGAGTATTATTGCATAATCTTGTTGAGGAAAATAGAGTAACATTTTGAACAGCCAAGTAGCTCTTTTTATTCATTTTCAGTAATAATGTAAAAATGGAACCATAAATTGATTTACGCATGTGGCACTATTTGAAATAAAAATGAAGAAATCTCTTTTACAAGGTCCAATTCTTTAAGGGATTGTAGCAGCATTCTTTTCTCTGTATATTCTACAAATTTCTGTTGAGTTTTAACCATTTTTTTCTTTTGTAAAATTTCCAATGGGATTTGTCTGCTTAAACAAGGTTTATGCTAATGTAACATATATATTACCCTGAAGGAATATCTAAAGTACAAGGAATATAAACACATTAAATTAAGTATGAAATGGCTTTAATGACTGGAATGGATCATTCAGGGATGTAGCTGAACTTCACCCCAAAGTGCCTATTTCCACCATTCCTGCCTTTTGAGAGTGACTTATCTTTGTCACAGTTTCCCATCTGTTGCATATTTAATCTCTCCCAGAATTAAGCCTCCTTCACTTCTTCCAGAAACACACTCACTTCTGCTCTTTTCTAAATTGGAAGCTTCCCTCTCAGTCTATCTTCCTACTGTACTCCTCCACCCTATCACTAAATCATGAAGTGCTTCACAGAGTCCCAGCCTCCATTCTTTCACCACTTGTTTACACATCTCTCCAAAAGGTGGCCTTAAGCACAAGCATTCTGAATAATCTCTATCTCCTGCAGGGAAGGAAAATGTTACTAGGGATACATAGGTGTTTCAACCATATTGGTACTTTTATAGTTCTAAGTATCTTCATAAGTATGAACTGTTTTATAACATTTTAAAAAGTAGATCCCATCATCATTATTGTACTATGACTGTCATCCATGATCATCTAGTTGCCAAGATCAATGTCCCCCCACTGAAACTTTCCACTATTTAATGCTCTTGGTCAAATGTTCCTTGTTTGAAATGGCTTTCCAACTATATGCATATTATAAAATAAAGACAATGCAGTGGAGAATAAAGAAAAAACTTGAATCCACATTCTTTATGCTTGTGATCTAGAGAAATACACTTTCAACACTTTTTTTCACTGCAAATATTTCAGTGTGTATATGCATATTTCTACCTTGTAAAATTGCCATTTTTTTAGCTGTAGATGAACACAATATCTTTATTTTATTTATTTTTTATGTGATGCTGAGGATCAAATCCAGTGCCTCATACATGATAGGCAAGTGCTCTACCACTGAGTTACAACCACAGCCATGCCATGTTTTTTTTTTTAAATGTGCCTCGTATTATTAAAATAAAGGCATTTCCCTGAGTCATTTCACTATTCTTCAAAAACCTAATTTTAAATATCTGCATCATATCTTGTCATATGAATGTACAATTATTTATTTAGCTACTCACAGTCATTAGAACCATCACTCTGTTGATTCTCCAGGACAACAACAGTCACTGTATCCTCACCACGTTCCAGGCAGTACTCAGAGTTCTTTGCATTTGCCATCCTATTTTGCCCTATGATGTAAGTACTACGGTTATTCCTCATTTGACTGATGAGGACAGATCAAGGAAACAAGAGAGCAGTGTTTCCTATTTGCCAGTGCCTTTTATGTCCTTTGCCCTGTTCATTTTTCACTTATTTCCTTACTTCCTATCTGTGGTAAACTTTCTTGACTTTACTACACCTTCTCTGAAGACTATTTATAAGTCAATACCTGTGTTTCCAACTTCTCTCCTGGTCTTCTACCCTAAGATTTTCTATTTGACAACTCAAACTTAGATATACCAAGCTATTCTTTTCCTATAAAATCTGCTTTTATTTCTTCCCTTTCCTGGTTCAGTTGGTAGTCTTGTTTTCCTTTTAGCACCTGTCCCTATAACTCAGGTAGCATCTTTCCTTGGCCAGTTGCCAAGAACTGTCCTACTTTCTTTTTTAAAAAAATATATTTTTTTTTAGTTGTAGATGGACACAATACCTTTTATTTATTTATTTATTTATTTATTTATTTATTTATTATATGGTACTGAGGATCAAACCCAGTGCCTCTCACGTGCTAGGCAAGTGCTCTACCACTGAGCTACCACCTCAGCCCCTGTCCTGCTTCTTAATATTTTCCACAACTGTTCTTATTTGCCTATCTTCTCAGTGACTTCTCAAGTGACTTACTCATGACTTTTCATTTAGACTGTTTTAGTAGACCTCTGAGACCTGCCCTGAGATCCCTCTCTTCTAGTGTCAGTCCCCCCAATTATTGTTTTATTAATCAGACTATATTCTGTTCACATATTTTCACTACTATCATTTTTGAGAGTTTATCATAATCTAAGTGAGGTCCTCTTTATATTTAATGTATCTGGGATTCTTTGGGCTTCAGGAGTCTCTGATTATGGAATTTTTCAGTCTTTTTCTTTCTTTCTTTTTCTTTTTTTTAAATTTTCTGACTCTCTTTCTCTACTATTTCTTAGACTTTCACAATGCAAAAATTGTTTCAGTTGATGTATCTAATAAGTCCCATAGGATTTCTTCATTCTTTTATGATTTTTTTTCCTTTAATTGGGTAATTTCAAATTACTTGCCCTTGAACTTATTTTTTTTTCCTGATTGATTGAATTTGATCATTGAAGTTCTCTGTAGAATTTTTTTGTTCTTTAGTTCCAGCATTTTTTTTCACTCTCTCTCACTTGTGTGTGTGTGTGTGTGTGTGTGTGTGTGTGTGTATTATGGTTTCTATCTCTCTCTGTTGAACTTCTAAATTTGGTCATGCATTGTTTTTATGATTTCACTTAGTTGTCTGTTTTCTCTTATAGTTAAATGATTATTTTAAATGGTTGTTTAAAATTATTATTTTAAATTTTTTGTCAGGGAAGTTGTAGATCTTCATTTCTTTAGGGTTGATTGCTGATACTTTGTCCTTTAGTCATGTCTGATTGTTAAATTAAAATAAATTAAAGTTGAAAAATGAAAGTAACATCTGCACATGGAATGATAGGAGTTTCCAATATAGTCTTCTCACAAAAACATCAATTTACACAACTATCCACACACACACACACAAAAAAATACATTCACAAGAAGTAAAGAATCCCATGAGTGACTACAGGACCTGGGTATAGCAGAGAAATAAGAATGATGCATTGAAAGGGAAGAAAGAACAGCTTCACATTACCCATGTCACCCCTCCCCTAAGGCCACACAGCACAGTGTAGATAGAGGTAATCTCTGTGTGAGAGGAGAGTGAAGCCAGCACCAGACTTTGATGCAAATGAAAGCAGCAGGACTTCCCCAGAGAATTCTGTCCCCAGGCCAGAACCTGCAGCTCTAGATTCCAGGTCCACCCCAGCATCAAGCCATCCCCAAAAGCCTCAGGTTTCAAGATAATCCCAGCACCAAACTACTGTGGCCCTAGCCTGATTATTAATGACCCTGTGTCCTTATATTGGTGCCTGCCCATTTGAAGAATTAGGCATCTCTTCTAGTCTTTATAGACAAGCTTTGGTGGGGAAAATATTATTAATCAATCCATGGAGAGATTCTGAGAGGGTTATCTGGTGTGATCTATCAGCATTTCAGGAATTTTCAGGTTGGCCTGATACCCAAGTTAGTGGAAAGGCAGACTTGGCTCCATAAACACCATCCAGATGCCTGGGTCTATGGATAGGGCCTGGATCCATGGCAGCTGGCCTAGTTCCAGAGTCCACTGGTATGGACTAAAGTCTTAGTCCATAGGGGAGGACCCGTCTCTGAAGCCAGTTTTGTGTCTGAGTTCATGAGGATGAGGCTGATCCTGTGTTCACAGGGGTGGCCTGACCTAGGGTTTTTTTGAGGGGAAGTTCTAGACTTTTGAGTCCATGAAGTAGTCCTGGAGCCTAGCTCCATTGGAGCCTGGGTCCATGAGGACCAGCCTGGGACCTGGAATATGGGTGTGGCCTGGATTTGAGGCAAGCTTGATGTCAGGGCTTACAGAGGTGAACCTGCAGGCTAGGGCCATGCTAGCTTGGTGCTGAAATTGTCTTGAAATCTGAGGCTTTTGAGAATGAGTTGATGCTGGGGTGGACCTGGAATCTAGAGCTGCAGGTCTGGCCTGGGGACAGAATTCTCTGGGAAGGTCCTGCTGCTTTCATTTGCAGCAAAGTCTGGTGCTGGCTTCACTCTCCTCTCACACAGAGGGTATCTTTCTCTACACTGTGCTGTGTGGCCTTAGGGGAGGGGTGACATGGGTAATGTGAAACTGTTCTTTCTTCTCATTTCAATGCATCATTCTTATTTCTCTGCTGTACCCAGGTTCTATAGTCTCTCACTGGGATTCTTTACTTATTGTGAATGTATTATTTTTTGTGTGGATAGTTGTTCAAATTGAAGTTTCTATGAGAAGACTACATTGGAAACTCCTATTATACTATGTGCTGATGTCAATTTGCTCTTTAAATTTTTTTTTAATTTAAGAGAAATTTAGATTTCAATTACTTTCCTCTAAACTTTCTAAATCTAAACCACTCTTATCAGGTTCTCAGATTTGTATTCATTCCTAATATGCTTTAAAAAGATTCCTTATCTCTTTCCTAATCATTACTCCTTGTTTTGGATAAATTGCGGTTATGTTGAGCCTTCTCTTTCTCTTTTATTAAGGCAGTTAACCATTTATCAGCTTTATCTGAATTATCATAGAAAAATTTATTTTCCCTATAAAAATAATTGGCTTTCTTAACTGCAGTTTTATTCAGTAGTGCCTAAATTCATAACATTTCTCCATAAGGTTTTTATTATAAGGAATTCAACTTCTTTCTACTTAAAATCTTTGGGGCTTTGTAATTTTCTTTACTTTTGGCATTTTCAAATTCCTAGTAAATGACCAGTAATCCATCTGTTGCTAGATGCTGTGGAAGTCTCTCATAAACTGTGATGTGATGCAATGTTATGCTAAATTAAAATTTATATATTCTTTGATTTCCCTTTTAATGGCTATTAGAAAACTTTTATCTTAGAGTAATGGATTATTGAATATCCAACATGATGTCTTTTTATCTTTCTCTGTTCATATTATCCATATTAATCTACTCCTACAAGATCAGATAAAAAGAATTTCTGCATCTGAATTTCTAATGGGCTCCTAAATATATTTTTTCACATGTTCAAATATATATTCAATATAAAGAAAGACTAGTGATTAAAAAAAATGTTACCTGTATTCTTATGTTTCAGAATTTTACCAGTCTACTGGCAGTATTTAAATAATATTTATTTATTGTTATTATTGGGGATTTGATCCAGTAATATTTTAGCAACCGATCCACACTCCCAGCCCTTTCTCTTTCTTCTGTTTTGAGACAGGGCCTCACTAAATTGTTGAGGCTGTCCTTGAACTTGTGATCCTCCTGCTTCAGCCTTGCAAACCCCTGGGATTATAGGCATACACCATTGTGCCCAGCAATAATCTGTATTTTCATGACCTGGTTCATAATACAGAAACATGAAAGAGCAAGAATTTATGTGATTTTCCTTTAAAACAACAGTTCTTACAAGGATAAATTAAGTTGATTTTTTATTCAAAGATCACATTACCTTTAATATTTATTTTCTTTTAAAAAAATCATGACTCTAATAAATCCACACAAAATAGGATTATCTTAAAGAGGATCTTAATTAAATCAGAAGGGAAAGGAAATCTTTTTTTTCTAGAATATGTGCATGTAAGTTCCTTAATACATTTTCTTCTAGAGCACTGATTTATAAAGCCTGGCTCTAGATTCACTGTGTTCTCCTGAGTGTCATGGAAACTAATGCCACATGTTGGTAATATTTATACTATAACAACATCTGTACTTGTTTTCTAGTTAATAATTCATTGTGCTTAACTAAAGGACCTCCCCCCATTAATTTCTGTGACATTATCTGACAGAATTTTGAGAAGATAGTAAATGAAGGAGTTGGTTTCATGGATCTTGAAAAAAAATATATTCCTTTCAGAAAAAAAGCACAAAACCTGCCATTTTTACCAATTTTATGTTAAATGTGTGGTAGCAATTACATTTACATTGTTGTTCAACAATCACCACTTCTTATTTCCCCAATTTTTCATCAGCCTGAAGAGAAACTCTAAACCAACTAAGAAATAACTTGCTCCTCCAACCCTCTCTCTCTTGCCTGTTCTAGAGATTGCAGGTAAGTAGAATAAAACAATATCTACCTTTGCATCTGGCTCATTTCACTTAGCATAATTTTTTTTCAAGTTTCATTTATGTTGTAACATGTGGCATAATTTCATACCTTATTATGGGTGAATAATATTCTGTTGTATAGATATACTACTTTTGTTTACCCATTTGTCTGTCAATAGGCCCTTGGGTTGTTTCCATCTTTTGGGTATTGCGAATGATGCTACAATGAATGCTTTCACACAAATATCTGTTTGAATTTGTTTTTAGTTCTTTTGAACTGCAAGCATGGAAATGCTAGGTCACATGATAATTCCATGTTTAGTCTTTTGTTTTCCACAGTGGCTCTACATTTTACATTTCCATTATCCATATTCAAGGGTCCAATTTCTCACACTCTTGATAACATTTGATAGTTTCTGTTGTTTGTGGTTTTTTTATTTGTTGCCATCCTAATAAGTGTAAAGTAGTAGCTTGCTGTCATTTTGATTTGAATTTTCCTGATAACTAATGATATTGAGCCTCTTTTCATATGCTTATTGGTCATTTTAAAATCTTCTTTGGAGAAATGTCTGTTCAAATTCTTTGCCCATATTCAAACTGGATTATTGGTCTTTTTATTAAGTTACTAGAGTTCTTAGATATTCTGGATGTTAAACCCTTGTCAGATGTGTGATTTGCAAGTATTTTCTCTCATTCTGAGGACTCTCATTTTGCTTTCTCGATAGTATCCTGAAGAAACACAGAAGTTTTAATTTTAACAAAGTCCAGTTTATCTAATTTTTCTTTTGCTCACTGTATTTTTGTTGTCACATATAAGAAACCATTGCTAAATCTGAAATCATGACGAGTTGCCCCTATGTTTTCTTCTTAGAATTTTATAATTGGGCTGGGGATGTGGCTCAAGCCGTAGCACGCTCGCCTGGCATGCGTGTGGCCTGGGTTCGATCCTCAGCACCATATACAAACAAAGATGTTGTGTTTGTCGAGAACTAAAAAATAAATATTAAAAAATTCCCTCTCTCTCTCTTTAAAAAAAATTTATAATTGGAGTTCTTAAATTTAGGCCTTTAAAAAAATCCATTCCTGTGTTTCTTTTTGCTACAGTGTAAGAGTTTTCATGTTTCTTTAAATCAATAAAGAAGTTGATTTTTAAAATGTTTTAAAGCACCATTGCTATGATCAGATAAATATTTCCAAAATATATAATTTAAAAAGAATCTAATTGATTTATGGACTCCATCTATAAAATACAACTCTTAAGATTTTTCATACAGCAAGGTAAAGTATATTAAAACATGCTGTTATGAATCTTAAACATATGCACTGAACATACACACACACACACACACACACACACACACTCTTACACATTTATTTATTTATTTATTTGATACCACAGGTTGAACCCAGGGATGCTTAACCACTGAGTCACATCCCCAGCCCTTTTTATATTTCATTTAGAGACAAGGTTTCACTGAGTTGCTTAGGGCTTCACTAAGTTGCTCATGCTGGCTTTGAACTTGCAATCCTCCTGCCTCAGCCTCACAAGCCACTGGGATTACAGGCATGCACCACCACATCTGGCTAAAATATTTTTTTTATCATGAATCATTAGAACTACTTGTCTCTAAATTTTTTGCTTCTTTTTGTTTCAGTGGGTTCTTGAATAAATATTTTATTTGTTAAAGGTATTCAAAGACAACAGGGAAATCCCTAACTATTTTTCTAGCAGCTCATATCAGGAGATACTTGGAAGCACACAAAGATTTTAAAAATGAAACAAAGCATCAATCTCTCTATGTCATAATCTTTCATTTCATGAACTATAGCCAATATGAATTTTTAAAGTGAGAATTGCTGCTTATGAATGAATAATTTACAAATAAGCCCCTATTTCAGAGGGAAAATGTAGTAGAGCTGGTCTTACATAACTACACAAACTATCTAGGTGGCATGGTTTGAAGAGGTACCTACTCCCCAATCTCTAAATAGCATTTCTGGCTTTTCAGGAAAACAAACCTTAGATATATTTCCACTAATATATTGACAACTCTAGGTGGAAATAATTTTCAAAAATATATTAGCATAGGGTTACTAAGACAAATTTAGTTGTTTTCCTGGAGTTGCTATTTTAAGAAAATTTCTGTCTACTAATTGATAGGTTCAAAAACTAACAATGAAGGGAAAATGTTCATCTGGGAAGGGGGTACTCTCAAATATTTATCCACCAAAACCTCATTTAATTGTCTCAATAAAACCACTTCAAATTGGATGTGGTGGTGTACACTTGTAATTCCAGTGACTCAGTTGGCTGATGCAGGAGGATGGTGAGTTCAAGGCCAGCTTGGGCAACTGTTATGGTTTGGATGTGAGGTGTCCCCAAATCTCATGTGTGAGACAGTGCAAGAAGGTTCAGAGGAGAAATGATTGGGTTGTGAGAGTCTTAACCCAATCAGTGAATTAATCCCCTAATAGAGATTAACTGAGTGGTAATTGAAGTGGTAAGGTGTGGCTAGAGGAAGTGGGAATTGGAGGTGTGGCTTTGGGGTATATATTTGTATCAGGCAAGTAGAGACCTCTCTCTCCTTTCAGATTATCATGTGAGCTGCTTCCCTCTGCCACATTCTTCCACCATGTTGTTCTGCCTTACCTGGAAATCTGAGGAATAAAGCTGTCAATTGACTGAGACCTCTGAAACCGTGAGCCCTCAAATACACTTTTCTCCTCTACTGTGTTTCTGGTCAGATCTTTTAGTCACAGTGGTGGAGTAGCTGACTAAAATAGCAACTTAGTGAGACCCTGTCTCAAAATAAAACATAAAAAGGGCTGTATTCTCCAAATTTCATGTGTTGGAAAAATTAACCCTCAAAGTCCTATGTTAATGGTATTTGAGAAGTGAGCCTTTTGGATTAAAGAGTTCTTGTGGGAGTGGCTGTGTGATAGGCCTAAGATAACTATAGTTAGGCTCCCTCACTGAGACTTATAGCCTGCTACGTTTTAGTATATAGTCAAGGTCATGAATGCCAATTCAGCATATGTACTCAAGGTTATAAATATCTGTCCGTGTGCATGTGCTCACTTATGTAATCTATTGACACTGTGCCTTCTTTGTTTGGCCTCTATATTAAAAATGCTTATTGGAAGGACTCAGAAGGCTGCTGCTTCCTTCAAATAAAGCATTCTACAATCCCAACTGTGCTTCACATCTTTATTCAACTTCCAGAATCCTGAACCTTTTCTCTAGGGTCTAAGCCTTTTTGCAGGATAGTGGCTTTGTTATAAAAGTGAATTATTTCCAGTTAGCTTGCTTTGTATCACCATGAGATGTCCTAGGAAGGCTCAGGACTCTGCAGAGAGTCCCTACCAACAAGATGGCTCTCACCATAGGCAGCTTTCCCTTGAACTCCCAGTCTCCAGAACTGTAATAAATAAATATTATTTATTTATTTTAAACTTTCCAGTTTTTTTTTAGTTGTAGTTGGACATAATATCTTTATTTTATTTATTTACTTTCATGTGGTGCTGAGGATCGAACCCAGTGCCTTATACATGCTAGGCAAGTGCTCTACCGCTGAGCCACAACCCTAGCCCCTATTTTATTTATTTAAATTGCCTAGTCTGTGGTATTCAGTTATCACAATAGAAGACAAGCAAAGATAACTATGAAACCAGATAACTGATCTCTGAAACATGGCCTATTCTTTGGAACTTGCAGACTTCCTCTAAGCTTGGCTTCCTCTAGCCCTTCTCCAGGTGACAAAAAACATTCATTTTAGCATAAAACACTCAGAATCACCTGCTCACAAACCTTCCCTCTTTAATGTCTGGTGGCAGAAAAGTTAGAGAAAACTTCACATTTCTACTTCCCTATCTGAGAACCTGCACTTTCCCTAATTATTGGCTTTGGAACATTGATCTCCTTCACAAGAGAACTAACTATAGCCTAAACCATCACAGAAAAATCATTATCTGTAGCCTCATATATTGCCTTCAGTATGTGTACGTAGCAGAAGATACCAAAGGCCTTCAGTCTGCAGGGTTGAGCCAGCACTATTCCTAAAGCAAACTGAATCAAACTTAGTGATATTTTTTGGAAGACCATACTCAACAATGGATAGGACTCGGACTGAGTCTTATTGACATCAACCTATTTCTGCATCTTTACCTGCTCATCTGGATTCCCTGAATACCATCATGGGACCAAGACTGGCTTTTTCATACTGGGATTCAGCTTCAGAGTACTCTCTTTGAAATACCAGTACTGGAGTCTGGAGCTGGCTTGTTCCCAACAGCCCTAGCTGTGGACGACCTCCCTCCTCTCCTCTTCGTGCTTGCCCAAGATAGAGGTCCCAGAATGCCATCTCACTGAACATGTCTGGAGTGTTCCTGTTCTCCACATCTTGGTCAAAATCATTTCATTAGACTTCTTAGTAAGGTACTTGGATTTATTCCCCATTAATAAGTGATCAGAGACTCCACAGGACTATACCCAGAATATGAATAAATCCTTGCCCATATCAGGAAATAACTGGAAATAATTAGATTCTTCCAATTTGGCAGATGAAAACTTCAAGGTACCAATGTGAAGGTGGTAGGATGGTATTGTACATCAAGTTGGTGAATAAGCGGCATGTTAACCATGCTCGTTGTACCTTTTATTGGGAAAAACAAAAAGTGTGTGAGACACTGGTGTTGATGATAGGGAACTGGAACAACCTGGAGACACTGGACATCCAGAGAGTGAAGTAAAATAGGAGCTTCCTGGAAAAGAAGTACAAATCAGTATTTAAATTGGCCATCTTTCTTCTGTTTCTAATTGAAGGCTAGAAATTCAGGGTTGGGGCAGCATTCCAAAGTGAAATCTAGAGGACTATGATTGCAGTGAGAGACAAACCTGACTAGGAAGCAGGAGTTCATTACATTTTTTATTTATTATTTTATTTTTATGTGGTGCCGAGGATCAAACCCAGAACCTTGCACATGCTAGGCGAATGCTCTACCGCTGAGCCATAACCCCAGCCCCTCATTACACTTTTTATGCTTTTTTAGACTCATTGTGAGGCCTCAGACATTTCTTCTGGAACTATTTTTGTGACTCATAGGAGAAAAGTTAAGCAAATATATATATTTGACTCAACCATAAAGAATACTCACATGCGCGCACACACATATATGCATACACACACACACACACAATAGTGGATGGGCATGATTTCCTAATCATAGCTGTGAATTTCCAAAAATTAAATATACTTGGGAATACCTTTCTTTTGTAATGAAGAACATTTCTTAAAATGGCAGAGAAAACCTTACACATTAAAGCTGTGCTGTGTCATCACATTAAAGGCTTTAAGATGCATGGTCTATCAGGATCCATGGGAGAAACAACCTCTGTGTGTGACTTAGTAAGGTGTTCACCCTTACGCAGCTGTAGGATTTGATGTGCCAGGAAACTGATGTTCTAAGTATGGAGTTGAGCCTGCAGTTAGTTATAGTTAACCAGAGCAGCAGTGAGAGGAAACAGATGTGGACAAGAGAAAAGACAATTGGAAATCTATGAAAATAAACAGGAACCTGTGTCTATCTCACCAGTTCCAACTTTGGCTCTGCTATGGGTGACCTTCGGGGGATGCTGGTGCTCTTTGCCATGAAGCTACACTGCCCTGGGCCAGGACTTAGAGAAGCTGATGGAAGATGTTGGTGGCAGCTGGGGGTGCTAGGAATCAGGTGCTGCCCCTGGCAGATCAGTGACAGTGTACATGAGTTGCCAGTGTCTACCACACACTCTGGGGCCTTTCTAATTCCACACAAAATGTCTCTTGTGGTCATCGCTAACTTGGAATTATAGAGGGAGGAGAGTGTTGGGAAATATAGTTATAACTTAAAGTTAGTAAGGTATCCAGATACTACAGTGCAGTTTTCAATGGAGCTCAGAACAATCTGCACATTGGTTCTCTTCCTTACCACTCATTGATCCATTGTTAATTTGTCTTTCATAGTTCTTACAAAAATAACTAAGAATGGGACCACCATCTGACCTAACTATCCCATTCCTTGGTACTTATTTAAAAGAACTAAAATTAGCATACTGTAGTGATCCAGCCACATCAATGTTCATAGCAGCACAATTCACAAGCCAAGCTATGGAAGCAGCTCAGATACCTGTCAGTAGATGAATGGGTTAAGAATATGTGGGATAGGTGCAAAATGGAGTTTAACTCAACCATAAAGAAGAATGGAATTATGACATTTACTGTTAAATGGACAGAAATGGGGAATATCATGCTAAGTGAAATAAACTAGACTCAGAAAAAAAATCAAGGATCAAATGTTTTCTGTCATACATGAAAACTAGAGCAAAGAAAGTGAGAAAAGTAGGGTAGATAAGATATACTAAAGATATAAAGGGAGGATCAGTGGAGTAGAAGGAGATTGAAAGGGAGGGAAAAGAGATGGGAAAGAGGAGGAAATTAGGAATAAATTTAACAAAGTCACACAAATAAAGTCACACACATAAATCTACCACAGGGAATTCCACCTTTATGTATATGCAGAAAGCACCAATCAAAAATAAATAAATAAAGGAGACAAAGGAAGATCAGTAGAGTATAGGAAGGAGAATGGGGGGAGTGAGGAGGGGAGGGAAAGTGGAGAGTAATGGGGACTGAAATGGAGTAAATCAGATTCCATGCGTAAATAATTTTGTCAAAATGAACTCAACAACTATGTATAACTACAATACACTAATAAAAAAGTTACTCCAATATGCAATAAAAACAATAATAATAAACATTTATAGAGTATTTGCTGCAAAAAATCTTCTCTTCTAGCTATTTTGAGATAAACTATGCCTTACTGTAAACTTTATTCACCCTACTAAGCCATAGAACACCAGAACTTATTCCTCCTAACTGTAGCGCTTACCTTTTGACCAATGTCTTCCATCCTTTATCCTGCTACTCTCTTCAGTATCTGGTAGCCACCATTCTGCTCTCACCTTGCATGAGATAAAGTTTTTAGATTACACATATGAATGAGAACAGAGTGCTTGTCTTTCTTTGCCTGACTTATTCACTAATGATAATGTCCTCCAGGTCCACAAATATTGCTACAAATAAAAAAGGATCTCATCATTTTTTATGACTGCATAGTATTATGCACACACACATAAAGAAAGTGCGATACATATGTATAAACACACACACACACACATACACACACACATTCATCTGTTCATCCATTGATGAACATTTAGTTCAATTCTATATCCTGGCTGATGTGACTATGGCTACAATAAACATTGGAGTGCAGGCATCTCTTTTTCACATTGCTCTTTTAATTTATTTATGATTATTTAACTAAGATCCCCACAATGCTTTATGCTCTGGAGCAAGGGTCAGCAACTTTCTTTACAAAGAATCAAATAATAAATATTGTAGATGCTCAAAATGACTCAACCCTCCCATAAACAAAAGATGCCATAACAAGATGTAAAAGAATGAGTGCAGCTGTGTTTTAATAAGACTTTATTAAAAATAAGTGGTAGGCTGTATTTGGCCCATGACCCTGAGGGTTGGCAATGACTAATCTAGGACATCAGATGTTGTTTATGTGGCTTTCTGTTATAGCCTCAGTTCTTGGCACTTGTTTTATTCACAGTGGGTATCAAAAAATAGCCGTTGACTGAATGAATTCTATTCATTGCTGTGCAAGTGGACGTTGGCCATTCTGACTTTCCCATATTCATTCAAACCATCTATCCTACCAGGAATACCCTCTCCCCAATCCAAAAACTGCATTTCACTGGACAGTACTTCTGTTCTCCACTTTTTAAAAAAATATTTATTTATTTTAGTTGTACACAATGCCTTTATTTTTATTTATTTATTTTTATGTGGTGCTGAGGATGGAACCCAGGGCCTTGTACGCGCCAGGTGAGTGCTCCACTGCTGAGCCACAACCCCAACTCCTGTTCTCCACTTTTGATGTAAAGCCATAATCATCCAAAATTCCACTACTTTTAGGTTTTGAACTCTAACAGAAGTCATTTTATGCACCAGTAACTTGATGAAATACATTTCTAATAAACATTCAACAAGCCATTTTCCCCAAAGTTTAGCACTTTGAGTCAAGCTCCCCTGGGTCCTGTTTGGTTCTGGGAAGCAAAGGAGAGAAAAATTAGTGAAAACCAAGCTTGAGCAATACGTTGACAAATTATCCTGCTGCATATGAGTCAAGAATGCCCTGCACTGCTACAGGGTGCGGCCGCTGAGGAAACTGCTTTTGGGAAAAAAATCTGCTTATTACTTTCTATTTGGTTTAGGATAATACTATGGAGTTACTTTAGTTCCACTACCCCCTCAAATTTTATTACAGAACTTTTCAAACATAAAAAGAGTTTAGAAAGACCCAACGGACACCCAAGCACCTATTGTTCTGACTCAACCATTGTTAATACTTCACTATATTTGCTTTATCTTGTCCCTATATTTTTTTTCTGATCCATTTGGAAGTGAGTTACAGACATCAGGCATTCTATCATAAATAATTCATGCATGTGCATTTCCTAAAAGTAAGGACGTTATCCTATGTGAGTGTAATACCATTAACAATACTTCCCTACTATCATCTAATATCCAGGCCATATTCAAATACCTCACTCGTCCCTCAAACTGTCTTTTATAGTTGTATTTAATAAAAAATACAAAACAGGATCCAATTCACTTGGCTATTAAGCAAATCTGACTTTTAACTTTTAAAAGTTGTTCCTATTCTTATAGGAATTCTTGTATACAGTCAATATAAAGTCTGGAATAGAGAATAGCAGGTGTAAAAACAAGGAGGTCTTTTTGAGAAATAGAAAAGCAATATTCTATGACCTGATAGACAACAGAAATGGTGGGAAATGATTTGGAATGATAATTAAGAACCAGAGAAGGAATGATCTTGACTACTCGGCAAGGGAGCTCTGACTGCATCCTTCTATTGAAGTCGGTCCCATGAAATTTAACAATGTCAAGACTGAATACTAGACTGTAGAAAACATCTCAGTACCCTATCTATCCCTTTCTCTGTAGCATCTTCTATTATCAGATTTTTAACAAATTTTTAAACTTTTCTTTCTTGCTTGCGATGGAGTCTTCCTATGTTGCCCACATTGGGCTCAAACTTGCGGTCCTCCTGGCTCACTCCCAGATAGCTGGGATCACAGGTGTGCACCACTGCATCTGACTTGATTATCAGATTTTTCAAGCAGGCTTGTAGCTGACAATGTCCGAGTTTTGTTCATGGGATGGGGGGTTTAGTTTATTGTCAAAAGGACAGCTGAGCATAGTCTTCCATAGACATAGGATATACCTCCTCAGAGATCATCTTGATATTCCTAAGCAACTGATGGCCTCAGGGGAACTTGACCCCTTTCTCTGCCCTCTGGAAACCTGTGACAGGGGACTTCATCACAGCCCCTCTAGGGCTAGAGTATGTGCGTGCTGGTTATGTATAGGGATGTCCATTTGCCTTTACTGATGTGAGAGTGGAAGTTCTTCATATCAGTTACAATAAGATTACCATTGATGTGAAACCCACATGCAATTCAGCATTTTCCTCCTTTATAGTTGGAGACTCAAAGGCTAGCAGAGGTTAAATTGCTTCTCTGGGAGTACAGTATAAGATGGTGGTGAATAACCACCCCTCAGTGGGCAAGGCTATTTGGCAGTCACGGAGTTCCTTACTCATACAGAGTGTCTCTCTGGTGAGATTGCCTGAACTCACGTGGTATCAGATATGCAGGGAACTGGTAGCTGCTTTATTTCACTATAACTGCTTTGATGTTTCCTGTGGTCCCCCTGCGCTGAGGATAGCTGTGACAATGTCCACACACTAATTTCAGTTCCAGTCATCTCCTTTCAGTTTAATCCTTGAAGATATTCAGAGTTTAACTTCTGATTATACTTCTCTTGGGTAAAAGCATTGCCTTGTGGATTTCCTTCTCTTCCTCTTTCAAAAATGGTTTTGGAGGTTTGGGGTGGGGGCAGGGTGAAGGGATCCTTCTATTCATAGTGTTTGAGAGGAAACTTCTTTAAAGAAATCTTCCCAGGCAGTGCCTGGAAGGGAGTTCTCAGGAGACTTCTAGAGTGCTGGTAATGGAAAAGTCTATATCTTGATCTAGTTAGTTGCTTACTGGTGCATTCATCATGTGAAAATTCATCAAGTTGCACATATCACTTGTGTACTTTTAACTACACATGTCTTTTTAAAAAAATCTACTTTTTTCCCGCTGGTTATTCCTTCATTCAAATCATAAAGATATGAGGAGCAATTTCAAAACTCTTTTGTGCTACAACAGTATCTTTTGTTTTTTACTAACAGTTTATTGAGATACATTTCACCTAGCATAAACTTCACTGTCAAAGTGTAAAATTCAGGAATTTTTATTACAAGCATAGAATTATATAGTCATAGAATAATATAGTGGGAATTGTATAACCCCCACTATATAATTTCATAACACTTTCATCATTCCCAGAAGAAATCCCATAACTATTACCAGTCACTCCCCCACTCCCTCCTCCCTCCAGCTCTGGCAATTATTAATATACTTTCTGTATTTATGGATTTGTCTATTCTTGACATTTTATATAAATTGAATCATAAAATATGTGATCATTTCTGCTAGGTGTCTTTCGCTTAGGTTATTGTTTTCAAGGTTCATCCATGTTGTATCATGTATCACTATTTCATTCCTTTGTATTGCTGAATGATTTCCCATTTTGTGGATATATCACATTTTATTTATCCATTCTTCAGTTGGTGGATAGTTGTATTGTTTCCACTTTTGAACTATTATGAGTAATGCTGCTACAAACATTCATGTACAGGTTTTTATGTGGATGTTTGTTTTCCTATCAATTTATACTTAGCCAAATAGAAATTTCAACACTTGGCCATTATAAGATAGTCTTCCAATTTACCTCTTAGTTCAAAGAGGAACTCAAGACAGTATTATAGAATATTTAGAAACATATGACTATGTGAACATTATATTAAAACTCATAGTGTTACACCATAACTGCACTCAGAGGAAAATTCATAGACTTAAATGTTATTGCATTGAAAAGAATAAAAATAAATGAATGAAGCATTCATCTCAAGAAGCCCAGAAAGAACAAGAGCAACAATAACAAACAGGAGGAACCAGTAACAGAATAAAAAGGGAGGCAGGCTAGCAACAGTGTTAGGCAAAGACAGGGGTAATGGTAGCTTCAATCTGACCCTGCAGGGAAATGCTACCCCCAAATAGATCTGACTGAGGACTTGAGGTGAGAGATTGTGTTTTCCTTTATGTTCCACACAACTTACTCCCTATCACCCATTGCTTAAGGGCCACTCCTGGGACCCTTCTAACTCCAGGTGGCAGATGGATTAAAGCTGCCCCAGTAGATTGAAGGCACATCTCCAAAGTAGTTTCAGGTGTAAGCATTGGAGGCAAAGCACACTTGAAGGTGGGGGTAGACTGGTGTACAGAGAACCTGGGAAAATGATCCAAGGAATCTGGGCAGAGCGTTGACAGTGTCCACCTTGTGATGTCTTCTGGCTCTCCTGGTCTTTGCAGAATTTTCCCTTGACTACATGGTCCCCTCTTACCACATCGGCCAAGAGAATACACTGAATTACACAAGTTACTGAGGGATGGCAGCTGGTGTAACTTAGAATCCTATCTTTCCTGGCTTGGTTGAGTTGGAGGGTCTTCCACATGTGGACTCTGCATTGTGTCATCTGTGTAATTATATGCATACCTCTTTACTTGGCCTTACCATGATTCACATTGGCATTTCAGTTCTCTACAATGCTGTCCATGTGTCATGGCTTGGGCAGTCTACCACATGGTCTCTGTTATGGAACTTGTCAACCCCTCAGTCTCTCATCTCAGTTACCTTTTCCCTCTCCTCTTGATGGGATGGGAGAACTTTAGGGTTCTCTCCATACATATTTGGTCTGAGGAAAGTTAAACTCAGTCTCTCACTCTGCCCACCCAGTTTTTATTTGACTTTATTGTCTCCCTGAAGTTTGACCTGGGGGAGCATGTGAGGCAGTGCCCCTTCTGTACGGGGAAACTCTTTTCTGATCTTTTCCTTCAACTCTCAAACTTGCCCCTAGAGGAGCTCATCTCCTTCTTCTTTTGTTTTTCTCCTCCCTAAATCCCTTCATATCAGAAGCAGGAAGTGTTGGGCATTTCCCTTCCTATATATCAGGCCCTCTCTGCCTAGGGCATCCTTCCCTCTGTGCTTGGCCAAAGGTGGGTGGATATTAACTTTCACTGTTGGACACACTCTGTGACTGAGTCTGTTTCTCTCTGGATAAATTGAAAAGGAGGATAAAGGAATTTAGAAATCCCTTTTCCTTTGACAAAATCCAGCTTTTAAGTCTTGCTGCATATTTAAAAATCCTATTTTCCAAGTCAGAGGCCAAATTATAGCTTTCCCTCTTTGCATTTCTATTTAACAATCCTAATTCCCCCCCAAGGCAGATGGATGCCTCAGGCTGCCTAGAGAGAGCTGTAGAGAAAAACACATTAATGTTATTATTAGAGCAGTATGATTCTGGCCCAACATTCTGATTTACAACTTTAAGGTTGGTATCAGGATTCAGATTCCACTAAATTCTAACTGGTTAGCAGAAAAAGTGTTTGAGGCCAATATTTGTTCCTATTAGGCATCAAAAGATGTGTAATCTACCTCTTTAATAGTCTGGTCTGGTGTGTGTGTGGCATACAAGATTATGAAAAGTCAAGCAATGACAAAAATGATCATTCCTTGCAGTAGAGCATTATTGTTTTCACAATAAACTGTAATTTTAAGAAATGGTGAACTTCCCAGGTAGCAGATTCCCATAGTCAACAATCCAAATAGCCTTTTACTGATTTTTTCCCCCATCTTGCCTCAGGCTTTAATTTGGCTTAGAATGGTAGCATTACTGATCCAGTCTTCATTTAAAATTTTGCCATCTTGTTCTTCAAGGATATTTTTGCAAAAATTTTGAGTTTTAAGAGTAATGCATCCAAGTCTTACAAATCTTGATTACTGAGCTCTTGCTTCTTGATTACTACTCCCCTGCTTCTTCCTAGACCTAAAATTCTTATCTTCAAGATTCAGCCCTAGTCTACCATCTCTTATATCTCTAAGTGAATTCAGTGTTTTCTTCAGATTCATATGTGACTTTTTCCTTGCTATTCTCATGATCCTTACTACTCTGTATGTTTACTTATCCTTGTTACCTCCTTCTCTTGTAAGCCACTTCAGGTTGGAATCCAGCTTTGATTCAACTTGGCACCCTTTAAACATCTGTCAAAGCTCCTGTACAATAAACATGTATTTAAGGGATAAATAACACACTATCTCATAAGGAACAAAAAGGTGAAATATATTTTTAGGAAGAGTTATATCAGAATGGTTACGATTTCTTTCTTTCTTTTAAAATATTTTTTAGTTGCAGTTGGACACAATACCTTTATTTTATTTATTTTTATGTGGTGCTGAGGATTGAATCCAGGGCTTTGCATGTGCTAGGCGAGCACTCTACTGCTGAGCCACAACCCCAGCCCTACAATTTCTTTTTGTAAAGCAAAGATACCTGCCTTGGAAATTTGTTTAGATCAAATACCTGATACTAGTTTGATGCAGAATAAGTGGATTATACACTAAATTTCTGTTCTCTCGGCATACTGTGACAGATAGTAGACAGAAAAGTGGTAGAGAAGTATATAGGAGAAAAAAAGGTGAATAGAAAGAGGGTCAATAACAGAGAAATAAATGTTTGCCTTTGATAATGTACACGCAGAGACCCTAGAGTTGATTGTACAATTTATCTTTAAGCAATTTGATATAATACTGCCACAGGACTGACACAGTAATTTATTTCCAAAATGTTAGATTCTGTTAGTATTTTACAGATCAAACTTTGTTTTTCTTCTTGACATAATTGATTACTGCTTTCACTGGGATTTAGTTTAAAGTAATTCTGTACTGCAAAACTGCAAAGAAAGTAGAAGCTACACATTTCTCTAGTAGAGCAGCTGTGTCTGGATCAGCACAGCAGAATTTTTTGTTTTGCTATTGGTTCCTTTCTTTATTGCTCTATTCATTGTTTTACTTCCACTTTCCTACCTATATGAGTTAGAACAATGATCATCTATTATTTCTTATAAGTTTATTGATTGACAGAGAGGCTTTTCTGACATGGAACAGGTTTTGCTGAACTTGGTTTGGTTTATTCTTGGGCCTGAGTCAGCTGGAGGCTGATTGGCCTAGTAGCAGCCAGGATGGGAGCATGTCTTTGCACCACACAAGTATCTTTGCTCATACTCTAGCAGGCACACTTGAGTTCATTAACAAGGCAATGGTATGGCTCCAAGACAAAGAGAACAGAAACACACAAGCTTTCTTCAGGCTTAAGCAAGGAACTCTCCCACTATTACCTTAGATGCATTCTATGGGCCAAAGCAAGACATAGACCATCTGAGACTCCTTAGCATGAGAAGCAAAGTCACATTGCATAATGTGATGACAGGGAAGAAAATAATTGGGGTGGACTGCTTTTAGAATAAATATACTCTATGATGTATGATGTTCTCTTAATTTTCTATATAATTTGTTCTCCAAATTATTTGATACATTTATGAAAATATGCATTTTTTCATAAATCGTAGATTTTTTACATAATAAATAAAAAACTTTAGGTTATACATAGTTGGCAGAATTCTAAGGTAGGCTCAAGATTTCTGCCCCTCATTGTATATTATATCATATTATAATTCCCTCCCTTTGAGTACAAGAAGAATCGGTGAATATAATGGAATAGTTACTCTCCCGATTTGTTTATATTGTATGGCGAAAGTGATAGAATAATGATAAGATAATCACATTATATTAACTTAGGTTCTGTCTTTGCAGACTGGAGAGACTCTCCTTCTGGCTTTGAAGAAGTGGCTTCCAGATTTTGAGGTGCAAGTGGCAAGGAGCCATGGGGGTCTCCATGGAACTGAGATCCACCCCTTGTTGGCAGCCAGCAAGAAAGTGGAGTCCTTAGCTCTACAACTGTACAGAACTGAATTCTGTCAACAACTGCTTGACCCCCTGCTCCAAAAGGCTCCAGAAATGCAGTCCAGCTGATACCTACATTGAAAATTCGTGAGACCCCTATCAGAGCCATTTAAATTGTGCTTACACTCCTGACCCATAGAAATGGAAGAAATAAATGTATGCTGTTTTAAGTTACAAAGCTTGGGGTAATTTGATCAGCAGCAATCGAAAATTAATATACCAGGAGGAAAGTCCAAAAAAGACTTTCTATAAATGGAAAATAAGAGCAAAGTTTTATAGACACTAAGGATAAGGAGTTTCAGCAGTTACTAAATTGAAACACAAATTTAATTTTGAGATTCCTGGTGGCTGAAGTCAAAATGAAAACATAAACTTTTATTATTATTATTTTTGCACTTATTTTTGTGTGCTAGCATATGATTCCTAGTTGCATTGCTATCACAATGCTAACTACCAGTCTTGGGGTAGTAGTTCCAGAAAGGGGCAGCTGACGTGCAGGCTCAGGTCTTCGAGGTGAACAAGATATTAAGATAAAAGCCTAATTCGGTTGCTGCTGGGTCAGAAAGTCAGATGGGATTGTCAAATGTGATAGGTGAGATTTCTCTAAGAGAGAAGAAGTATGGCAATCTCTGGAGGATGGAGGCAAATGCTGGAAGGATGGGTGGGGCAGATAGGTGTTCTTAGCCATGTGCATTGGGGGAGAAATATCCAAGTCTGGGACATAAAGGAAGGGTGAGAGTGAAAGATGGTTGAGGTGGTGAACTATAAGGTCTAACTTACATAAAGAAAGAGAGAAAATCAGGAAGGTATTGATAGACTGAGGGGAAAAATGAGACTCCTTAGATTTGGATCTTTTAAGAATGTTATAATAGGGAAATAACAAAGTAGGAGAAACCAGTCATTGTGGTTTAAAAAAAAAAAGTTGTATATTTGAGTTGAAATTTTTATAGGTGACCCAGGTATGCATTAGGACAAGAGCACAGCATGATCACAGGAACAGGCTGATAAAACAGAGAGGATATAGGTCATAGGAATTAAGGAGGTTAAAGAGGTGTGAGGCTGGAATATTGACTGATCCCACTTCAGTGATATTTTGGGGCAATGCAAGATTTGGTGTGGAGGAGGAGACTGGAATCAGATGCCAATGTTTTGATGAAAGGGGGGAAATTACTAGGGCATAGGTTGCCTGCAATCCCAGTGAAGTCAGGGATTCTATTTCTCATCTTAACCATCTTATCACAGTGCCTGCCAAAGTGTCTTGCTACATAGCAAAGTCCCTAAAAAATTAATGGCTTAAAACAATGAACATTCATTAGCACACAGTTTCTGTGGGTTAGGTACTAAGGGACCCTGGCTCGGGGTCTCACATAGGTTGCACTCAAGATGCTGGCTGGTGCAGTGTCAACTACAGTCCTGATAGGGCCTGGAGGATCCACTTCCATGACAGTTCTTTTCTACATGGTTATGTATCAAAATACTGAACATAAGAGGAAAAATAAATTTGCACTGTAAGAACAGGGAGTTCCATTTGGAGCATTTCATTTCCAGATGCTTATGGAACAATTCATGCCATGCATGAGTCTGGTGAAAAAGTCCAGAGATAAAGATTTGGTGGTGTTATGGTTTAGATATGAGGCGTCCCCTAAAAGCTCACATGTAAGGCAATATAAGACTCTTCAGAGGAAAAATGATCAGATTATGAGATTACCTCATAATGTAATCTCAACCCTTGATGGAGTCAGCAACTATGGTTGGACATTTGAATTACTCCTGGTGAAACTATCAGCTAGGTCCCTTAAAGCCTGAACTGGGGTGAGGAGTTATTTGTGTATGAGATACTATACCTGGACAAATCAAGGCCAAAAGCCAAATCCAGAGGAAAAGAAACAATACAGACAAGGGTCCAGAATCATGACTTTGGTTCTACAGAGTATCACCGTGTGAACATACCAGGAACAAGAAATAAGAACCATGATCACCATTTACCAGGTGTTTACCATGTGCCACTTATTGTGCTAAGCTGCCCTGCAGAACTCATTTGATGGTCACAGGAAATTGACTTAGCCTGTTTCTGCTGCCTTAACAAATTAAGACTGGGTAATTTATGAGCAACAAAAATTACTTCCTCACAGTTCTGAAGGCTGGGAAGTCCAAGATCAGGGTGCTGGAAATCTCAGTATCTAGTGATGGCCTGGCTTTTGCTTGAATATGTGCTGCTGATCTTCTGAAGAGGACAAATGCTGTGTCCTCACATGCTATAAGCTTACCCATCCCATTGCAGACCACCCAGACGGAATTGGCAAGGAGAATAGTTTCAGAAAGTATAGTCAGTTTGGGAAGGAGTGGGGTATGATGGGAATGCTATGTGGACAAAACAATAAGAAAAATGAGGGCCAATTTTCCACACCATGAACCTGAAAGCAGTTACCAGTGTGGTGAGGCCTTGACACAAGAAGCCAGAGAGGTTAGTGAGTCCCAGGTGGCAATCTGCTGAGGGGCAGCCAGTAGGATCAAGCTTCTTTCTCTATTAGGAACTGACCTAGCCCTGCAGTCATGGTTTAGGGCTTTCATACTCACACTGTCTTATTTCTTGTTACTTCATGGTCCTTTTACTGGAGTGGTCTCAATAACCAGTTGATTGCCTGCTTTAGGCACTATGGGTTGGGTTGGGTTGGATTGGGGAGACAGAGGTTTTCAAAGTGAGGCCCTTGGGCCCTTATGTGTCTCTGAGGATCTTTCAGGTGTTTCGCAGGTTCAGTTATTTCTGTGTAACTCTATGACTTCATTTGTCCTTTCCCGTGTATTGACATTTGCAACAAATGGTGCAAAAAATGACAGTAGGTAAAAGCACAAATCAAGGCAGTGAATACCTAAGTACTAGTAGTGTTTGTGTTCTTCATGGCCATGACACACAAGGGGAACAGAAAGCTTGTTTCATTTGTAAGTCCTTGGTAAAGCAATAGGAATTATTAATTAAATTTCAATCTTGAGTACATTTAGTGTTACGATGACAAAACAGGAAGTGCACAGAAGGTTCTGCTGCTGCATAGCAAAGTACAGTGGTTGTCTCAATAAAAAGTATTTGTGTGGGCTGGGGTTGTAGCTCAGTGGTAGAGCGCGTGCCTAGCATGTGTGAGGCACTAGGTTTCATTCTCAGCACCACACATAAATAAATAAAATGTCTATCAATGACTAAAAAAAATTTTTAAAAAACTATTTGTGCAATTGTTTGAGCTGAGAACTGAATTAGCCACTTTTTCGTGGAAAACCATTTTTACTTGAAAGAACAACTGATAGACAGGCTACAGCACTTGGCAGACATTTCTTCAAAAATGAAGTAAGCAAGCCTGTCACTTCAAGGAAGACAAAACTGACAGTATTTGTTGCCAATGATAACATTTGAGCTTTCAAGAGAAAATTATAATTTTGGAAGACTTGTATCCACCATGAGATTGACAGTTTCCCAATACTAGAAACTTTTAAATGAGATCTATGGTGCTATTAACCAATATGAATTTCTTGCATTATATAATGAAATGTGTCAATATTTCAAAGTTCTGCATAACTTAGTGAGTTAAGATTTTCAAAATGACCAATTCACAACAGTACAAAATTGTGCATGGATAAAAGGCCCATTCAGACTCTAAGATAAAATAATGAATTTTAATGTTAGCATTAGTATTGAAAATTAATTGATATGGTTTCATATTCTACATTACAGCTAACTGCCACATGTTAAGTTTTAGTATAATATAAAAAAGAATATCCAAAATCACCTAAAATGGCTATTAAAATACTCTACCCTTTTTCAGCTACATATCTGTGTGAGGCTAGATTTTCTTCATATGCTCCCACCAAAAGAACATAGCAAAACATACTGAATGCAGAAGCAGATCTGGGAATCCAGCTGTCCTCTATTAAACCAGACACTAAAGAGACTTTCACAAATGTAAAACAATGCCTATTCTTCTCACTAATTTTTTTTGTTTCCAAAAACAGAAACAGAGCAATTTTTCATAAAATGTTATTTATGTTAACATGTAATAGTTTTATTGTTGTTATTTTTAATGAATTAAAAAATAAAAATGTCTCAAATTTAAATTATAATGGGGCAAATATTGATACACATTACCTACACCAAAGTTCTTTAAGGTCCTCAATCATTTTCAAGATTATAAAGGGGTCCTAAGAGCAAAAAGTTTGAGAGCCACTGAGTTAGAATACAATTTGGCTATTGTAACCAAGAGACTTATACAGAAAAAGTGGTTCCAACAATATGGAAATTTTCTCTTTATTCAGTAACATTTCAGAGGTCAACAGTGTGGGAGTGCAAGGCAGGCAGGTGATTCTGTTCTATGAGTCATTCAGGGTCTTAGATCCTTCTGTTGTGTTGCTCTGACATCCTCTAGGTCATGGGTTCTTAATATGGGGTCCATGAGTTCAGAATGTCAATGAACTTGGGTAGCATTTCCTTCAATTACAGGCAGCAAACCACAGCAGTGTTAGTAGAAATAATGATATTCTCAACAATGAAAGTCCTTTCCAGTAACTAACAACACATTAGTTATTATCTCAAGATTCTGTTTATATCCATTACTAATTTAAAAATGTTTTGTTAAAACCCCTTAGTAGATTTCCCTATGAAATATATCAATTAAAATGTACATAGAGTACTGGTATATGTTTGTTTTTAAAATATTTTGTATTATTGTATTTCACTTTGATTGGTGTCCTTTATAATCCATTGTACCTGTATACATTTAAAACATCATTCTGCTAACACCTCTGAGGAAGATTAGCTAGAATGTCAGAAGGGTACAAATGTGATATAAGGATCACAATTCTAGGGTCATAGGCAAAAATGGAAACAGCGTGGAGAGTAAGAAACTTGCTCTTAATGAAGTGTGCCCAGCCCCTTGTGCTTACATGTCATGTAGAGAACTTGGTCATCAGGCCATGTCTGGCTGGAAAGTGTGGTTTCTAGCTAGAGAGCCACATGCCTTGTCCAAGCTTGAGGGTAAGTGGGGGAATGAGGGAATATTGCACTTCATTTGGGTTTGAATCCTGGAGCATTTAAACGTTGAGCTATATCCCCAACCCTTTTTAATATTTTATTTAGAGATAAGGTCTCACTGAGTTGCTTAGGTCCTTGCTAAATTGCTGAGGCTATTTTTGAACTCTCCATCCTCCTGCCTCAGCCTCCGGAACTGTTGGTATTACAGGCATACACTACTCCGCCCAGAGACCCTCACTGCTGCACTCATCATCATCTCTTTTCTGGGTCCTGCAGGGCTTTGTTTCTCAGATGAGCTATTTGAGCTATTCTCACTTTTCCTTTCTGCTCCTTGTCTGAGCCTCTAGAGGCTGTCTTTCCTTGGCCCCTGGATTAGCAGGTTCATTCTCTGCTGGCACTGACGCCCCTCCTCTTCTGAGCAGTTACATAGGTGCCAACTCCTCAGGCAGTGTCACAAATGCCAAAATTAATGAGATTCCCAAGGCAGAGTTAGAAGGCTCCAAACATCTCCCCCTACAGTAAATATTTATTAGAAATAAATACTATTATGAAGAAAAAAAATCCAGTAACTTTATGGTGGAGAAACCCACAGACAGCACCTTAAGCCAGTAGTCAATGTTAGTATCACCAGGAGAAAGACATGCTATCTACATATGTCCCCTAATAAGAAGGGCACACCATCTCTGTGGTGTTTTTCTTCCAAACCATATCCTTGATCTAATCATGAGAAAACATCTAACAAATACAAATTGAAGACCTGTTACAAATTGGAGGGGCCTAAGGAGACATGGAAACTAAATGCAAATGTGGGATCCTGGATTGGATTCTGGAACAGGAAAAAAATGATACTAATGAGAAAGCTGGCAAAATTTAAACAAGATCTGCAGCTTAATAAATAGTATTGTAGGGCTGTGGCTGTGGCTCAGCAGTAGCACACTTGCCTGGCATGTGTGAGGCACTGGGTTCGTTTCTCAGTATCGCAAATAAATAAATAAAATAAAGGTCTGTCAATAACTAAAAATATAATAAATAAATAAATAGTATTGTAGCCCTTGCTGGTTTTGATGGGGATACCATGGTTTTATAAGATGTCAAAAGTAGGAAAACTGTAAAGGGTATATGCAAATCCCTGTACCATTTTTGCAACTTTTTTTCCAGTATAAAATTATTTCAAAATAAAATATTTTTCTAAAAATGCATTATTTGTTTATGCTTTTTATTGATGCATAGTATGTATACAGAATAGTGGATTTGATTATGGAATATTCATATGCACATAAAATGTAATTTGATCAATTTCACTCCCCAATACCTCCCCACCCTCTGTTCTGCCCTCCCTCATCCCCTTCTATGTAATGGTCTCCCTTCTATTTTCATGGCTTCCCTTTTCTTCCCCTCTGGCATCCACACATGAGAGAAAACAATAATTTTCTCATAATTTCAAATAAAATAAGTCATATTCAGAAAAATGAAATGTTTTTAAAAGGGCTAAACAGGTGCACTAATAGGACTGTCTTGTATTGTGCTCTTGCTAGGGTTTTATATATATATATATATATATATATATATATATATATATATATATATATATATATGTAGTTTTCATCGGGCACAACATCTTTGTATGTGGTGCTGAGGATCGAACCCGGGCCGCACGCCTGCCAGGTGAGCGCGCTACCGCTTGAGCCACATCCCCAGCCCCTTGCTAGGGTTTTAAAAAATTTTTTTTGTTGTTATTAATGGGCCTTTATTTTATTTATTTATATGTGGTGCTGAGAATCAAATCCAATGCCTCACACATGCTAGGCAAGTCCTCTACCACTAAGCTAAGACCCCAGTCCCTTGCTAGGGTTTTAATTACCCTGTGAAGGTCAAGGATTAGTGTATCTCTCTTCCATTCAAGGTTGAAAAAAGAACCTGAGCCAGGTGATCTTCAGTCTTTGGACCAGCTTGATTAAAGTTGATGATCCAGGCAGGATATAGTAAAACATGTCCATACCCTCTCTGAACCTCAATGTTCTCATCTTCAAAACAGGAGAATGTATTGCTTCTTTTATAGGGTTGTTGAGGGATATATTTAAAGAGATAGTCTCTGAGGTGTAACAGATGCTCAATATATACCTATAATTATACTCTAAAGAGAAACCTGGGAAGAAGTCTTTCTACCATATAAAGTTTAAGGAAAGCATGCACCTAAGAATTTATAAAGTATTTCAAATATACCACATATGCTCCAAGTCAAGTTACCATTAGGGATGTTTACGTCACTGTAGTGCCACTGGATTTAACTGAAGTTATAACACTGTTGGGGAACCTAATTTAATTGAGCACTCTCTAATTTGGATTCGTCTTTTTTTCTACTTTAATTCCACATGCATTATATGCCTATAATTTATTAATTTAGTCACTTGGTTTGATGATATTCTTTTTGGGGCATTGCTCATCAGTGCTAACTTGTCCAAATATGGGTCTCAGTGGTTGCTGAAAGCAAAATGATGTAGGAAGGAAACATCCAATGACCCAAATCTCATAGAAATGCTGCTTTGTTTAAAAAAAATGTTTCATGATACAAAACTTGGATCTGACCAGTTTTACCTAGTGATTTTAGTTTTTTCAGTAGTAGGAACGAGGAGAGTGTGGGACGTCCTTAGAGGTTGTCTATTTTCCTGTGCTCTCATGCTTTTTGTTATATCCTTCTGGAACAGTGCTACTCATGATATGGCATGAGGATGTGTTCCAGATGTGTTCCAGTCTGCCAACCTTGCTGGGCTGTGATGGCCATCAACAGTGAGTGTTCAGAAACTTGGATGGCAGTTCAATGGAGTTGCTTGATGTTTGTTGAATAAAATGAGAAAAAGGTCTTGTATTTGCCTTTTCACTTTATTTTCCCAATAATTCATTATTATTTTGTTCAATAAGTCTGTTACAGATTGGGAAAAGTACAGAACACCTTATGCTTACCCATAGACAGAGAAGCACTTATCTAAATTATCAGGTGCGTCTGACAAAAAGATTATTTCGGGTAATGTGAAATTGAAGGTAATCAGTAAAAAGGAAGGCATTCTCACCTAGCTCTACATATTTTGTAAATACATCTTGGCAAACATTACTGCCTAGAAGCCTCCTCCACGTGCAGATTAGGAACATTTGTGTGAAATTTACCATTGCTTGTGAACCCTTTGAAGGATTGGTGTGGGGGTGTTCTGTTTTCTCGTTGAGAATTTGTTATAGTGGGAAGCATGGTAATGACCATCATGGTTGTTTTCTGACCATTCCCTGTTTCCATTCTGGCCATTTTCTTCCACATTGTTGCCAGAATAACAATCTTAGCAAAATGTGAAGTTTTATTATGTTACTCTGATGCTTAGAATCCTCTGTCCCCCACAGGATGAAGGTCAAACTCTTTAGCCTTCTATGCTCAGTCCTTAATGACCTGGTCCTGGTTTATATCTCTAGTTCATGCATTTTAGAAAGATTATCCCTCCTTGCCAACCTCCTAGACCTTCCTGTCTCACTGGGCCCTCTTTTCACTATCTGTGAGGCCACTGTTAAGTCATGTACCCTATCTGGGCCTCAGTCCTCTTGCTCCTAAAATTATAGCTAATGAAACAATCTCTAGCTCTGATTTTCTTAGAGTATGTTAAAGTACATTAGACAATAAAAGCATGCTGAGAAAGACCTGTACCTAAAAAATGTCTAATTACAATGGCTTGTGCTATAATAGAGGGGTATGTCCTTAGAAATCCCAACCTATGGGCCCTCAGTCTATGAGAACTTCAAGCTCATACACTGAGAAAACCAACTTCCCTCCCCAGGGAAGATAAAACAATCAACTTTAAATATCAATTCATCTTAGCTAATGTCATAATGTTGTTCAGGGTGCTTTTAGAAGCATCGATTTAGTCCAGAGCCTCCCCATCCTGAGCAAAGAAACTTATTCTTTTTTAAGTGAACTTAAATGTCCTCATTTTCAGACTATACCTTAATCTCAAAAAAAGTATGTGGAAAAACAAAATAAGCAAAAGTTTTCAGAAATGACTTAAGACTAGCAGCCCCTTCCCTTTTCAATAACATGGAGAATTCATTTAGCAAAACTGAAGTTGGAGATATTATTCAAATCCATTCTGATTTCATGCCCAGTAGGTTCTGCTCCCCTGAGATGAAAAATTTGAGGACCATTTCTTTGGGACTTGGTAACTGCACAAATCTTTGCCTCCCCTGAGGCATGAGTACACTTCCTCCCTCCTGAGGGTTGATGTGTAATTTATCATACATCCCTCTTATCCAGCCTGCCAAAAAGCTTAGACCCAAAGTGGAAACTCAGTCACAGCAACCATGAGAACAATTACAGTTAGCATGTTTCCCTCCTCTCTTTGTATTTATCCTGTTCTTCGATTTTATTAATATTGTCGCTAAGTTGTTTTTTAATAAATCATTGCAAATTCCTTTGGAAAGAGGTGAAATACAAATAAATACAACTGGAAAATAAGCATAACATATAAAAATTACAGTCTATACCCAAAGAACAACATCCTTCACCTCTATTCAAGGATATTAAAATTAAAAGTGAAGTTATTTGGAAGTGAACAGCATGATATCAGCAAAATTTAGACAAGTAGTAATTTGTTTATTAGATGCTTCATCAAGTGTTTCAATCCATTTTGCTTTATTAATCTCTTAGGGAAAATTGAGACCTCTCTGAACACTTAGCATGCTCAATTCAATTAAATATTTTGTAAAAATACATGTTAGTAATTCTTAGGTGAGTATCTACCTTCAAAGTGGAACCAATTTTTTTTTTTTTTTTGAACTGGGAGCTCTGTGTTGTTACTTAAAGGAATGTTGGCTGCTGTATCCAACCAAAAATGTGTGAAGATTCAAATACAATGGAAGTTTACTTTTTGTTTGCCAAGTCTGAAGGAGTCTCTTCCTAGTTAGCAGGCCCATTGCCACTAGAGGGTATTTCAGGTGCCTGGGTTCATTCCATCTTTGGCTTCACCATCCCTTAAGGCATCCAGCTACCAAAAATAAAAAGAGAAAATAAAGCCCTTACCTGAAAATAATATATCACTCCCACACAGGTTCCATTACTAAGGACTAGTCTGATGGCCACGCCTAGAGGCAAAGAGAAGAGTGAGGGCCAGGAGGTTAGTAAGTTAGTGGGAGTTCGTGGCTGGATGTCCATTTTTCAACAATGATTCCACATAAGTCAAAGAAAAGAGGTGCTGAGAAATGGCGGGTGAGCAGAACCAAGAAATAACAGAGTCAAGCAGCCTGAGATCATCATGCAATACATTCTCCTTCTATGCTGTGGAATCCATGGGACCCAAGTAAACTAGATATTCCAATTCAGACTCAATCTCATTTTCTTTGCATCAGGGAAGGCTCTCTGTTCAATATGTTACAAAATATGATACATACCTCGGATAAGACTTTTTTTTTTTAGGAATAAATCTACAAATCAGAAGATTGCCTTTGTCAAGCCATAGATTCTGATGTTTATTCAGGAAATGTGGTTATCAGCTGGGTTCCGGGCCCAGCTTAGCCAATAAATAGCTGTGGTTTTAGATAACCCAATTTACCTCTATGGCACTCAGACTCTTCATGGGAAAAAAATAAATAAAGACCCAAGGGACTGGACCAGATGATTGCTAATATTCAACTAAGATCCAGTGGAAAAACTCAGCAATTTGACTGGCAATATAAACCTAATTTAACCCGAGTACATTTTTAACTTAATAAATTATATTCTGACATCAACAGTAAACCAAGTTATTGTAATAAACACATTCATTGATTGAATTTTAAGTAAGTAATGGCTTGTTCAATCCAAGTATTGCCTACAGTGGAGGGCTATCCTTTCCATATATCAGACTTCATTTAACCAAATGCCTAATTTACTGCTGCAGAATGAGTTAAGAGTTTAAATAGGCCTTTACCTTTTTAGAACCGTGACATTGCATTTAATCGAATCACATGAAACTTCATATGCAGCTTCTTAACCTAGTTATCTGAAAGGAAAGTGCACTGAGGTTAATTAATCAAAATGTTGTGTGGTAAAAGTAAATACTAGTCTTCACCCAGTGGGTGTTTTTCTGGCCAGTTAGAATGCCATTCAGTAAACAACTGAATGCCCAGTTCAGTGAAGTGAATCGTAATGAGGTTACCCAGATGGTAACTTCCCCGAGGGGCTGTCCTTAAGCAGTACCTGAGTCAGGAAGAGGGAAATGAGTCCCCTCCACCCAGTCTCCTAGCAGAACCACTTAGTAGAGTTTCTGCTTGGAGGACTATCCCAGGCATCTCTCCAGAACTTCATCAGCAAATCATCATGTCTCCCTGCAAGTAACTCGTAAGAGAATTACCCAACACTGAAATCTCAGCTTGACCACTGAATAGCTAATTATCTGGATCTTGCTTAATTTCATTTCCAAAGCTCAATAAAGAAGTCTGATGTGGTTCCAGAAAATAAGATGGCAGCACAAATAAGGGAGAACTCCATTCTACCTATGCAGAGAGGAGTGGAGGAAGTTCAGAAAATGCTTCATAGACCAGGTGACAATAGAACAGGTTCTTCAAAGACAGGAAAGTCTAGGAGGTTGGCAAGGAGGGATAATCTTTCTAAAATGCATGGACTAGAGATATAAACCAGGACCAGGTCATTAAGGACTGAGCATAGAAGGCTAAAGAGTTTGACCTTCATCCTGTGGGGGACAGAGGATTCTAAGCATCAGAGTAACATAATAAAACTTCACATTTTGCTATTTAGTATTAATCCCTGTGTCTAGAGGGCATTCCTGGGAAGAGTGCCCTCATTATTATCCTTAACATTTACAACCTGTGACTTGTTTTTTAAAGGGCTTTATGTGAACTATGATGTAATTTTTATAAGTATTTTAAAAAGGGTAACAAAAATCATGTACTAATTCTGATCAGAAAAATAAGCCAGGAAGTTGATGGTATTCATCAGATTTTAACTAAATGAAATAGTTCCTAATGATAACAATTATATAATAAGGATAAAACACTAACTTAATGTGTATTCAGTTTAAATTGTTATGTATTTTTAAATTGCCAAGAAAAACAGTTTTGTACATTTGAAAAATTTTTTTTCCAACAGCTTTCATCTTCAATGTCTTAATATAACCCTTACCAAAAAAAAAAAAAAAAAGAAGGAGTTGGCAAAAACAGCCTTCTAGCACAAACACTTTTTTTAATGAATAGTAGCCTAAAACTTAATATTTTTATAAAGTATTTTAATATTGTTTTGTGGATAAATGAAATAAAAATTCTTGTTGAATGCACCTACATATCTTTTCGATTGCTGTTCATATTTCTCATTAATTTTTTAAAAATTGATATGTTCTGGGCTGGGGATGTGGCTCAAGCGGTAGCCTGCTCGCCTGGCATGCGTGCGGCCCGGGTTCGATCCTCAGCACCACATACCAACAAAGATGTTGTGTCCGCCGAGAACTAAAAAATAAATATTAAAAGTTTCTCTCTCTGTCTCTCTCTCTCTCCCCTCTCACTCTCTCTAAAAAAAAAAAAAAAAAAAAAAAAAAAATTGATATGTTCTGAATTTATTCTTCCATTGGGGAAAAAATGTTCAATTACTTGTAATTCCTGAACAGAGTTAAATCAATTCTTTGTTAAGTTTAGAATACTACTGAACCTATTCTATGTGGTTAGTTTTCCATGTCAGGTGAGTGACATTTTTACAAATATTTTCTTGTTTTAAAATTGTACCAGCCTGGGGAACACCTGTAAATCCCACCAACCCTAGGGGGCTGAGGCAGGAGGATTGCATGTTCAAGACCAGCCTCAGCAACTTAGAGCAAAATCCCTTCTCAAAATAAAAAATAAAAAGGGCTGGGGAATGTAACTCAGTGGTAAAGCAACTCTGGATTCAATTCCCAGTTAGTGTATTACATAGAAAAATGTTAAGTAATTTGAGTGAAGCTATTCACAATCTATGTGAAGGATACAGAATGACCAATTTTTGACCAGTAAAGGTCTTAATTTTCTAAAAATGTAAAATCTGTATATTCATGTGTGTTTTGCAATTATTTTATTACAGGTTTAACAAAAATAAAATTATATAATTGTAAATGGCCAATCAAATGCATTTATGTTTTTTCAGTATTGTAATTGTGTTAATTACCATTACTATCATGTCATCTAAAATTGTTATTGGCCTTTTTCCTGATTTTCAAAAAATAACATTAAATCAGCACACATGCTTTCTTCAGTAAACATTCATTATTTTTGTAATATGTAATAGTTCCTCAGCTTAAGGATGTTTTCTAGTTTGCTGTTTGCCTTTTAATTTTACATGTACTTTCTGACATTTAAGTTGTACATTTGTATGTTGTCAAAGCTATTTATTATGCTAGAAAACACTTAATCCACCCCAAATTAAATGTTCATGTCATTAAAAAAAAAAAAAAAAAAAAAAAAAAAAAAAACCTCGCGCGGCCCCAGCGGCGCCCAAGCCCGCAATGGGGACCTGGGCATGCTGGTGGAGGCGGGCGCGGAAGGCGAGGAGGATGGCTTCGGGGAAGCAGAGTATGCGGCCATCAACTCCATGTTGGACCAGATCAACTCCTGTCTAGACCACCTGGAGGAGAAGAATGACCACCTCCATGCCCGCCTTCAGGAGCTGCTGGAGTCCAACCGGCAAAGGCGCCTTGAGTTCCAGCAGTAGCTCCGGGAGACCCCTGGTGATGCCAGCCTCTAGGCTGCACGCGCCCCGCCAGGCCCCAGCCCTGCCTCTCTGGGCTAGACCAGCCGAGCACTCATCACCTGGCTTAGACACCTTTTCACGGTCTGGCCTTTGGGTCTCCTGGTGGGTCTATCACTGGGCCAGCTCCCACTGCCCAGCATCCTTCCTGGGGCCAAGTGGGGACCTGCAACCCCGCCACTTGCCTGCCTGCCCAGCTCCTGAGTCCTCCACTCCTCCCAGGACCGAGGGTCCACATTAAACGGGTCCCCCATAAAAAAAAATCCTGGGGGATGTATGGTCTCACAGCACTGCAGTGGAGTTTTAAAAGGCTTCTTCAACCACATCAGCAAGGTGATAAAATTCAGTCCTGTTGGGTGGTCCAAGAAAGACAAACCATACCATGGTCATTTTGGGGTGCTATCTTCTTTTCAGAGAGATTCTAATGATCCTTTATTATCCTGAGGCTTTTTCATTATACATCCAAAATGAATAGCAACCAGCTTCAAAGAAGGAATAAACAACAGAAGAAATACTAAAAGCATATTTTTGGGAGAGATGGATTTAGATCTGTTTTTCAGTTGACATTTCTATATGAGTGTGGGAGAAATGACTTTGTGTTACATTTTACATTTAGGAGAATCAAAAGGGTAAATGGAAATATGAAAGGCAGGGTCCATTAATAGAAAGGTTAAAGTATTTAGAGACCCCCCCCCATCCTGATTTAGAGTTGAGGCTCATCTACTGTTTACATTCATGATCTTAGATAAGTGATTTAACTTCTTAGGGTCTCAGTTTCTTCATTTCTAACTTGGAAATAATAACATTGATCTTAGAGTTGTTAAGAGATGAGCAGGATAAGCAGTAACACATTATCTCATGAGAGGCAAAAACTTTTATTTCTTTGAAAGGAGATGCACACACCACAACCTGTACAAAGCGGGGTTGAAGCAAAGAGGAGAATCACTACTTTAACTCTGCTCCATTTTGTTTGCATTTAAATTTTTTTCTCTTGAAGGACTTTTCTATTATTTATTATAAAAGAGCAGATTGCAGAGAAAGGGTTTGATGTATTTTTAAAGGTTGAGAGAACTTGCAAAAAAATCCTTTATATACTGCAGTGCTTCTCAGACTGTGGTCCCTGGAGGTTTGCCAGGCGTAGAAGGGGTGAGCAAACATTCCAGGAGAAAGAACAGCATGTGTTAAGACAAGACCTTGAGCTGGGTAGAGGCTTGGTGATTTAGAGTAGCTGAAAGGCCAATGTGGATGAGGAGGCAAGACAAGATTAAAATTTATCTCTATAGTGATAGATTATTGCCATGGTGGGTAAGCAAGAGTGACTTTTTCATTTTTTAAGATCCCTCTGAAAAAGGGAGAGGGAATAGATTGGAGGGAGACAGAGATCTTTCAAGGAGACTGGAGGTTTTAGCTGTGGTCTAGGAGAGATTGAATGGGGATGTGGACTATGGCAGTGGAGGAGATAAGAGAGGCTGGTGGAATTGAAGAACTGTGCGCTTGGTGAGATGGCAGGAGGTGTCAAGGATGTGTTCCTAGAAGTCATTTCCTTCATTAAGGACAACCTGTGAAGGAGCAAATTCTTAGGGAAGATCACAAGTTTGGTTGGGTATAACACACCTGTGGGAGAGACAGAGTGGGCAGTTTGTTATGTGGATCTGGAGAGCAGAGGGCTGGAGAGCTTTCCTCTTTAAGGAGTGTTTGGTGTGTGTATAGTAAATGAACTGATGGAAAAGGACAAGGTTATCCAGTACAACTTTAGCCAAGATGGACTAAGATTGAGCCCCACAGAAATACCAGCATTTACAAGTCAGATAGATGAGGACCAGGCATTAAAGGAAGAGCAACCAGATAGGGGGAGATGAGGCTGGTTGTCCCAGAAGGTAAGGGAAGAGAGAGCCTTAAGCTGGAGGAAGTGTTCACTTAGGTCAAGGGGTCACCTGGGTCAAGCATGTGGGAACTGATAAGTGTCTAGGGTATTTAGTTACAGAAAAGTGATTAGGACTCTTGTGAGAGAAGTTTTTGAGGAAGAGTGGCTTGTGGAGTGAATGGGAAATGAGGAAAGGGAAATCATGAAGTAATACTTGCTTGGCTAGGCAACAACAGACAGGAATAAGAGGAGTTATAGAGTGACTTTGGGTGGAAGGAAGATAATTCCTTATAGAAAAGAGCTGAATTTTTTTGTTGTTGTTAGTACCAGGGATTGAATTCAAGGCTCGACCACTGAGCCACACATCCCCAGCCCTATTGTGTATTTGTGTATTTTATTTAGAGACAGGGTCTCACTGAGTTGCTAAGCACCTCGCTTTTGCTGAGGCTGGCTTAGAACTCGCGATCCTCCTGCCTCAGCTTCCCAAGCTGCTGGGATTACAGGCATGTACCACCATGCCTGGCTGAAAATATTTTTTAAATTATGGAGAAAATCAGGGGAGAGGCAGAAATAGGAAGACACATAAAGAGGGCATGTCAATTGTTGATCGGTGGGTTCATTTTTTTCTTTTTTGGTAGGGGGAGGGAGAACCTCAGCATGTGCTGGGCTTTATACAGTCTTAGAATGTGCAGGCAGCTCCTCTATTGTAGCAGGAGGTCAGGGGAATGGGTGGGTACAGATGCTGTTGGATTTGTAGGTTCGGTGGCAGGAAGCTGAGAGATTTCTGTCTGGTGGCTTCTATTTTCTCTGTGAAGGAGTAGGCGAGGCCATCTGTTGAGTGTGATAGGGGAGGCGGGAAAGGTTAGAGATTTGAGGGAAGCAAAGATTGTTAGAAATAGTCATTGAGAACAGAAGAGAGAGGCGATCAGAGAAATGTATCCAGATGAGATCAGTGACCATGAGTGTGTCATAGTGTATGTGGTTGTGAGCTGCTGCTCACAAGGCTGATAGATTAGTTGAGACATAAACACACAAGGTTATTTACAACACAGTGTAGGAAATGAAATACAGGGCATGATGAGAGTTCATCAGCAGGAAGATTCTTACTTGGGACCTAAAGATAAGAAAGCATGAGCCACGTGAAGAGATGGAGGAAGAGTATTAGCAGACAGGGCAAATGAGAATAGCCCAGAGGTTGGGAAAACATGGCTCATGGCTCCCTTAGAGCTGAAGAAAGTTCCCAGGTGGAGTCACCTAGATGGGGGGTGTGAGGGATGCTATAGTAGCAAGTAGCTAGAAGAGAGGCTGCAGAGGAGCTGGGTGGGCAGCCCAAGTATGTACTCATTTAGTTGTTCACCAGGTGTGGTTCCTGGACCAGTAGGAACTGGAACATCAACATCATTATCACTTGGGAACTCGTCAGAAAATGCGAAATTTCAGGCCCCTCAAAGACCTAATATCTACCAGAAACTCGGGGGGTAAACCCAATGACCGGTGTTTTATAGGACTTTAAGTGATGTGGATGCACACTAAAATTTGGGAACCAGTGCTTAAGCAATGGGGCACCATTGTGCCATTTTTAGGTTTTAGAAGGTTGACATGCTCAGAATTAGGTTTATAAAGATCTCTAGCCAAAGTGAGGAAAATGGAGTGCTTGGTGCATTCTAGTCAGGGATCTCAGCAGGGCTAATTCTTCAGCTGGGTTACTGATCTAGAGGCTGGTGCTTCCTGCCAATGTCCACAAGTTGACCAGAACCACCTGACCCCTGGGAAGCTGCCTGACTAGCGCAGCTCTCTAATAGCTCTCTGCTGCCCCCCTCTGTTCATCGGCTGCTCCAAGATTTCTCTGGTCCACAATTTCCAGATCTTGACTGGCCCAGTTTCAGCATCTTTGAACTTCTGTAAGCACAGATTTGTGAGAGGTGTGAACTTGGCTGATGTAAAAATATTGCCTGAATTAGGCACGGGCATTTGACATTCTTTGGATGGTTATTGAGAACCTAAGAAAGAGTACTAATCAAGCAGTTAGTTACCCTGAGACTTCTTGGGGACAAGGTCTGCAAATTTTGAAATAAATCTGTACTTTATATGCCTTTGCATTTTGAGGTAGCCTTTTTTTAAAAAAAAACATATACAACATGCTGATATCTCTCCAGAGAGGAGATATCTTTTAGGATCAAAAGATACCCTGTGTATGAAAAAAAAAAAAAGATCTATTTGAAGATTTTTTCCACTGCTAGTAAGAATGCAACCACAAAATACTTGGTGTTGGGTAAGATGATGCCATCAAATTTTACCACCTGCATCTCTCTTTAATAGTTAATTTTCTTAGTTAGTTAGTCTGTACTTCATTTCATTTGTAGATGTAGAGAAGGATGATTTTCCTATAAGCACAGGTGGGGTTGGCATAGCTGCTAAAACACCTGAGAGAGAGAAATAGGCTGCCTTATCTCTGGTAACAACCAACAATGCAAAATAGTAGAATGACACCACCTAAACATGAGTGAAGCCATGTCTCCAGCTATGATGCCCTGAATACGATGCTGCATGGGATTTGGAACCAGCCAGGGTGAAGTTGGAATCTTGGTCTCATCAACTACTGGTTGTATGACGTTTGGGAAAATTACATAACCTCTATAGACTTTCCTTTTCTCTCTCTCCCTCCCCCTTTCTTTCTTCCTAATCCATTCATTCCTTCCTTCCCTCCTTCCTTTGTAAAAATGAGTTTTTGTGATGCTAGATTGGACAGTAAGGTACTTAGTAGGTGATCAATAATTGTTATTTTTTGTTTCCTGTTAGTATGTGAGTGAAACTTTAACTCTCCTAAATTTTCTTAATTACATACCAATTCAATTTACCAAAAAACGTTTTCCCTTTTCTTAAGCTTTTATTTTATTCTTAGGGTATCCCTGGTGTAATATGTATCTCAGAGAATATTTAGACCGTCAGCACCTTCACTGGATGCCATAACACTTCACCCACACAAATATGTATATCTATGGCCATTCTTATATCCCTCTTTTTAATTTCAAGGAATCATGATAGCATTAGAATATCTCTTCCTCCCTTTTTTAAACTTCAAGATGAGCTCTCTTATGTGTTACTGGAAGTGGAAAATCAAATTAGGTTATTTCACTCCAGGTTATTAATGCTTAGCCCTAATGAGTCCTGCTTCCAGAAGTTCATGTCAGTAATGATGCTTCTCTTTCTCCTGATGTTGTGACACACTTGTAAATATATTGTCTTCCTACACTAGCTATATACTTGTTGGTGGGTCCTTTCTAGTTGCAAGAATTGTGCCGTGCCCTTAGTAATGTTAGCGTTCCTTTAATCCCTAAAAAAAAAAAAAAAAAAAAAAAAAGAAAAAAAAAAAAAAGATGAGCTCTCTTTTTCCTTATATTATAAATGAAGCTAAGGAATAATGTCTAAGAAAGAATTGCATGCTTATGAATGTAAATCACAATAATTTCATTCAGCTAATGATGATGAGTTACTGAAGGTGAAATAATAAAAATGAAATCCTGGGAAAGTTGATAAAACAGCTCTAGAACATACTGTGACCACAGTCAATGGGAGATTATACTCTCCTCAAATTGGACATCCCGGCTTGGCTCTTCAATTTTAATGTGTTTCACATATTTTATCAATATATATGTATGGGTAACATATTAGTTTTTAGTTGAGACTGCACCCTGATAGAGCTCTGTGATAACTGTCAGCAGGGATTCAATGAGTAAAGGGTGGTTCAAGAATTGGGAAGAGGAAGAAGCCACCACTTGGGTCCATGGTGACCAAACCAGACTATCATACAGATTCCTTGACCAGCCATGTCCAGGGTATTCTGTCATAAGTTTTAAGGCTTTAAGAAGGAAAAAGGTATTACACTGAGTCATGAAATTTGGGGAAAATTCTGATACACGGGGAGAAAGGGAAGAATATTCCAGATAGAGAAGAATATTCCAGGTATCAAGAACATGGAGAGGGCCACTAGCTCTCATATTTATCTGGCTGGACGTGGGAGGGAAGGAAAGTATTACTGGAGAGATATGTGGGGTTAGATTAAGAAAAATCTTGAGTAGTAGAAGAATAATTTTGGGGCAAGTGGACATTTTAAAATAGGAATATGATACAATGCAATGTGATTAGAAATATCAGTCAGCGTTCTGAGTATCAGCTGGGAGGATAAAAAGAAGGTAGCCCTCATAAAGAAGCTCTCTTGCATTCATATTTGAGATGTAAAGACCATGAACAAATAAACAGAGAGAGGATAAGGCCCTGGAGAATGGATGGGGGATGGACTGATGGAAAAGATGTGGTAGGCAGCTTCTAAGATGGCTTCTGATGATGAGGATCCCCACCTCCTGGTATTCATGTCTTTGTGGAATCCCCTCCCCTTTTGTATGGGCTGGACCTAGTTACTTGCTTCTAATCAACAGAAAACAGAAAAAGTGTTGGGATATTACTTTTGAAATTATGAAGGGATCTTGAGCAGAAGGATATCATCTCTAGAGACACGGTTTGCAATGCTACCAAAAAGCCCTGACCACAGGTTGGAGGCTGGTCCTGTTTGCCCACTAGTGTTGAGTCTCAATGACATTTATTACCAAGCCCAGGAAAGATGCTAGGTGGTTTGCCTGTTTGTCCTCTGAGCTAATTGAAATGGGCAGATGTGATTCCAGTGCTGCCATCCTATCAGGACTGTCACAGGTCTTTCCTAATTAATGTTTATAGCTTACCCTGGTCCCCTGAGATGGAAACAGGGGGAGATGTGCCAAACAATTGCATTGTGATTTTCATCCCGCTGATTGATAATGGACGCAGCATAATCTAAATTCCAATCCTGGGTTTAGGGCTGGCCAGCCTGGAAGGGCTGGTGACCCTTTGGTGGGCACATTTACTCAGGCACTGAAGGGCAGGGATGTGCATAAAGGTCTGAGAACTTCTTCCCGGTTGTCACTAGGGCTTGCCTAAGATATGGTCCTCTTTTCTTCCTCCCAGCATGAAGAAATCAGTACACAAAGTTAGACTGTCTTCTTTCTATCAGTTGTTTTTTGCTTTATTTACACCACTTTGAGCTTATCAGGAACATCATCAATGAAACTCATGCCGCTCAATTCCTACTGCCCAGAAAGTGAGACTTTTTCTGAGCAAATTGAATAAGAGAAAAACAATGCTATTGATTACTTCCCTCTAACTCCTTGCTGACAGAAGTCCAACTGTGTTCAGATAATCACCATTCAGGGGACATTGGCCCTGGCTCAGTGGTAAGTCCTGATTAGTTTAAGCCAAGTGTGGTCTTCTCATTGCCATAGGCAGTTATTGGGGTTGGGTGGGCATGCAACCCAGTTATAGCTACCAGAATCTGAGGATAAGTCTACTGGTGCAGAGATGTATGAGTAAAAGTATCCCTGCTCTTAAAAAAAGAAAGAAAGAAAGATAGAAAGAAAGAAACACAAGAAAGAAATAGCCCCTTCTCCTTTGTTTTTTGTTGTCCTGTCTGCATGTGGCACCTAAATGTGGCAATGTCTTTCTTATGACCGTGATGGAAGCTCATTGAGGACAAAGCAAACCAGCTAAGAATGATGGAATAGAAAAAAATGGTCTTCAGAAATTTCACTGAGCTTCTGCATGAACCAGCTCTGGAGTTAATTCTCCTGGGTAACTTGTGCTATTTGAAAAAATAAAATATCTTCATTGTTCAAACTCTTTTTTAGGGTACTGGGAATTGAACCCAGGGGTGCTTAACAAATGAGACACATCCCCAGCCCTTTTGACTTTTTTATGTTGAAGACAGAGTCTTGCTAAGTTACCTAGGGTCACATTAAGTTGTTGAGGCTGGTTTTGAACTTTCGATCCTCCTGCCTCAGCCTCCTGAGCCACTGGGATAACAGGCACGTGCCATTGCACCCAGCTGCTCAAAAACCATTTTGAGTTGAGTTTTCTTTTAGGTGTAAATAAAAACATCATGGTGCAATTAAAAGTTGTTTATAAGAATATGAAAATTCTATGCATATTTTAGGGATGCCCTGTCTGTTCTATAGTTCCTCTTTTCCTTCCCTTCTAGTTTTGCTGCTCTTTTATATTTGGTCATTGAGAGGCCAATTCATTCTTGTTGAATGATCTTCCCTTGTACTCCATTCAGCACTGGTAGACTTTGCAATCCAAGCCCCTGGGCATGATGCATTGGTGCAATGCAGAGGGGACACATGACCTATGTGGAGGTACTAGACAAACTCTAAAACTTGTCTGTTCACACTAAGTATTTATGAGTGGGCATAAAGAGGGATAACCCAGGGAAGCCGATCTGCTTGATTTCTACTTAATAGTGATATGATCTTGGGTTATGTTGTTTAATCTCCAGGCCTTGGTTTTTCATCTATAAAATGGGAACCAAACATCCTCCCTAAAAGATGAATAAAGATTAGATCTAATAAATATCTGGCTTTTGCTTGTTATCCGGTCTGCTCTTGCTGTGCTGGCTCTGTATTCCAGTCACTTGAACTCTCTCTCTCAATTCTTCCAAAGTACTTGGTCTTCTCTCACCACAGCACTTTGGCACCTGCTCTTCTTTCTGCACATGTTCTTTTTCGATTCTTCTACCATTTGGTAAACTCCTATTCATCCTGCAAAGCTCTCAGATCAGGTATCTCTTCTTTCCTGAGTCCACTGCATAGATCAGCTTTCTTTGTTGCTTCTTATAACCACAATCCCTTCAGAACATTCATCACTGGGCCTGATTATTTTTTTTTCTTAGTACGATTTTTCATTAATGTTGTTCACTCCCAGTAATAGTATTTTAAGAAATCAGGGATCATGTCTTGGTTGGTATCTGTTTCACCCCCAGGTGGCTCAATCAGCATTTTTTTCTATACTATTATTCAATGAAATTTGATGAATGAATGCATGAATATGCAAATCTCTGATATTTAGCAGGGGCTTACTAAGCAGTGGCTGTTGCCATTGCTGTAGCATTCTCTTATCAGACTTTCCAGCCGTTTCATATTTCCTTATGTTCCCTTGAAAAGAATCCAGAGTATTTCATCATTAAGTTGCCCTTTACATATGCTACAAAGGAGCAGATGGTGGGGTGTAGGCAGAAGTCCCAAGGGACTTTACTTCTCTTAGCCTCAGTTTCTTCATTTACACCGAGTTAGTTTCTTGCTTCCCTGGCATTCATAACACCCTTAGGAATCAGGTAAACCACAGGGTGAGTGGTGTCTTATCCTGGTTTATTGACTTTTTTTTTTTTACTTGAATATTTGGTGGGGAAGAAAACCCATCTCAACCCATATCATTAATAAAGCAAAATTTTTTATTGAACCAAATTATAAAACGTGCACAAATTTGACAAATAGGGAGCCCACCTTCAAGTTTCTTCGTGGTATGCATTCATATGTCAGCATCACCCAGAGGGGACTAGGTCCTGTCTCCAGGAAGTTGGTTTCAACTATCCTGGAGCAGAGCATCAATACATGTAGGTATTTAAAATCTCTCCATGGGACATTAATGTTCTGGGATATTTGGGCGGAATAATTAGACTCAGTTCCATGGATGAATTCACAGGTCCTATCTAGCTCTGACCTTCCTCTTGACTCTTTATTCATGTTCATTCTAGCAGTTCTAAAATTCTAGGTCTAGGTCTTTCAAGAGTTACTTTTGGCTTTTTCCCATGGGAGGACTTTCACTAGCAATCCAGGTGATAAACCTGTAAGAATTGTCAAGGAGGCCTGGGAACCAGCCCATGGCCTCTGTCAATAAACCCGTTGCCATGTATTAAGAGAAGAAAAATGTGTGCATCTCAATTTCTTGATGTTAGATCTGGGTAGCTCTGCCCAGATTTGGAAACACAAGTTCCAAGGCAGCTCAGGCCCACAGACATGAGAGCCTGCTGCAGCCCTTTGGCTCCATTTCCCAACACTCTCCCATCTGGCCCATGCCTGGATTTAATTGAACAGGAGTCTGACCCTCTGCCTGGGCTTTTGTTACCATGCAGCCTGCACAGCAAAGGATGGAGAGCTTCCCTCAACAAAGCATCCCCCCCGCACAGTGCCTTTCTGAGCAGGCACATTCAGAGATCTTAACGCTCAGCATACAGGGATGCTATGAAAATCAAATGTGTTTTATTTATAAGTCCCTGTGCTCCCACCCCACAACCTCCCAAAGGAAAAAAATTGCGAGCAGCAAATGCAAATATTTTTTCAAATCGATCGCTTTATGAAAATGCCTGTTTTTATTCTATCTTTTTTAAGGACTAGAGAATCACATAAATGACAATTCCAGAAACCATAGATTTACGGCTTTGTTAGTTTCCAAATATGTTGGCATGGAGTAAAAAAAAAAAAAAAAAAAAAAAAAAAATTGTAATTTCGGGAAGAGAATAATGTACTTTTTTATTAAAATGGAAATGACACACTGCTGCATATCTAAGTTGATTTAGTGTTTTTATTAGTTATATAACTGTTTTAATACCTCACTAACTATTGCATTCTCCCTTAAGGTTTCCATTGTTCACATACCCTAGAAACAAATTGATAATTCTGAAAAAATAAAGTATTTCTTGGTTGTTTGCTAACAGCAGAATCAGTCACCACAGGGTTACTACAATGGGCATCATTATATTTGGATCCTTATCAATTTCACTATACGGGTAAGTATTATTGCTGTATACTGGAACTCCTTTGGTGTTATTGCTTAATTTTAATTGTGATTGTAAAATGTGAACAATGTGGATCTTTAAACCACAATTAAACACCTGCTATACTTGTTGTCTGTTGGCATTTAAAGATATATTGAGTATTCAAAAACTGCTGATTCAGATATTACATTGAGCATAAAAATAGATTTAATTTGAGAACAAATGTTTGCTTAAGGAGGAAGTTACAGGAAAGTTTTCGGAAGTCAGATAGGTGAGTCCAAATTTAAGAGGGAAACGGACCCAATAGAAAGGGCAATCATTTTGCGGAACGCTCTTCTGCCTTCTCCTGCCGGTCTCATGCCAGTTTTCTTCGGCAGTGGGAATCTGCCTCTTTGTCCCACTGACAACTTGTTAATGAAGAACCTCCCTACAGGAAGCACCTGCCCGATGCTGATGAGATATTAATAGGAGAAACAACAGTGTTGCAAAGGCGCAGGGGAGTGTGGTGAGGAGCAGGGGTAATGATACCTGATGTCAGCCCCGGGTCCCAGCCCAAATCAATGTGAAAAATAGATGTTCCTAGCCTTGGGGGCCTAAATCCTGCAGATGAAGGGTGATTTGAAGTTTCCTCAAATCCGAATTCACAGAGCACTGTTCGCTGAGCTGGGTCTGCGGTCTGTAAACCGATAGTTTTCTTTCCTTTGCATATTTTTCTGATGGGTTAGGTGCATTTATCCATCTCCATCATCATAATTAACCATTTGCACAATGTTTGCAAAGCTCTGTACTAGGTTCTGAGTTTCTAATATCATTTAAAACAGCGTTGTTTGCCTAATCTCAGATATGTTTTAGTTTCTTTGGAAAATAGCATTTCTTGTTTTAATTTCCCAGCAGTGTTTTTATAAACAGTGAAGAAGGGAGAAGTACCGGAGGGACAAAGGGATCATAAAAGAATCTTTCCTTAGAGAAATAGGACCATAGGTTGGATTTGAGGAGCAGGAAAGAATAAAATATATAGGGTTATGTTCATCTAAGCTTCATTTATTTTAACTTACAAAAAAAATCAAATCAAAATAGGTTTGCAAATCCCAACTTTCCTTTTCAAGTAAACAAATCTGATAGTGCACAGGGGAGCTGCCTGGGCTGTGTGGGAAGGTTCATGTGAGACAGTAACTTTCTGCAAAGATTGCAAAATACCCAGCTAAGAAGCTTGACAGAAGCAGAGCAGGCCTCCTCAGGGGTTGGATCTTGAGTGAGGTGCACAGGTCAATTTCGTATTTAAGATGTTCAGATATATTGTAAGAGCCTGGGCTCATTTGCTCCCCCTCCTCCCCCCGCCACCAAGTCCTATCTCAGTGCTATGACACAAGAGTTGAGAAATAAACCAGATTTTGAAAAGCCTTAAAAAAATAATTCTGGTGTTTAGTGAAATGCTTTTGAGAAATGAGAGGAGGAGGTTACATGGTGCATCACATTAAAAAAATAATAAAAGAATCTAAATATCTAATTTTTGAAGGGCCAACCATTTCCCTTCTCGATGACTCTATTGTTACCAGCACCATGACAATAGTGTCCTTTCTGATTGCAGTCCCTGTAAAACTGTGGATCTGAACTGAGGAGGAGCAGGAAAAGCTTTTTTCTTTCTTTCTTTTTTTTTTCTTTCTTCAAAAGCATGCAGCCCGAAACAGCTTCTCTACTTTGTTGCTTAGGGATATAGAGATCCTTAAGTGGTAGGGAGAATAGAGGGACGGGGTGGGCAGTAGAGAGGCAACAGGTGTATTCTGTTTTATAAAGATAACTATAAACCTGACTAGACTCAAATTTGAAGCAAGAATTGTCCCTGTTGAGATCCTTTTTCAGGGACTCTGAGATATTATACTTGTGCCCGGTGAAGATACATGGTGGGAGCTTAATATATAATTTTTGAATGAGTGAATAGAGATATAGAGCGAGCCCACAGAATGCATTGGGAGGAGAGTTCATACATGAAGAAGATCTGATTCACAGGCCAAACTTACACAATGATGGGGAAAAGTAAGTAACATCCTTGATCAGGAAGGTAGAGTAGTTCCATAACTTTAGTAGATAAAATAACATTAGCTGCTAGCTATAACAGGCAAACCCCGAAACTCAATGTCCTAACTCATATCACATTTTTTAACCTTTAAAATTTTTTTTGTTTCTCCACATTTTTTATTGGTGCATTATATTTTTATATAATAGTGGAATTTGTTTTGAAATATTAGTATATGCACGCAATATAATACTATAATTTGGTCAACATTACTCCCTAACACTGCCTTCCTCCCTTCTCTTCTTGCACCCCTGGTCTCTTTCTTCTACTGATTTTCCTTTGGTTTTCATGCAATCATGCCATACGTTTCTTCTCCTGTTTCCTCTCTAGCTTCCACATATGAGAGAAAACATATGACCCTTGACCTTCTGAGTTTGGCTTATTTTGCTTAACATAATATTCTCAAGTTCTATCCAAATGACATAATTTAATTTTTCTTTATGGCTGAATAAAACTCCATTGTATATATATACCACATTTTCTTTATCTATTCATATATTGATGGACACCTAGGCTGGTTCCATAGTTTGGCTGTTGTGAATTGTGTTGCTATAAATAAACATGGGTATGCATTTATCAATGTAGTATGCTAACTTTAGTTCTTCAGGGTAAATACTGAGGAGTGGAATAGCTGGGTCATATATATGGTGGTTCCATACTTAGTCTTTTGTGGAAACTCCATACCGATTTCCTAGCAGTGGTAGTACTAATTTATAGTTCCACCAACAGTGTAAAATTGTTCCTTTCTCTCCACAGCCTCTCCAGCATTTTCCATAACAGATTTCAATCTCAATGTCTAGAATGAGTGTTCATGATTGGGGAGAGACACTTCTAATTGCTGATTCAGGGACTCTGGGTCTTCCAATTCTCTTATCTTTTAACTCATAGTATCCAAGTTTCCTTTGAGGAGGGGAGATAGAATTTATGACCAGGCATAGGAGGAGTCCAGAAGCTAGGAATATAAACCACTTTAACAATTTTGGTGAATAAAGAATTGTTCAAATATGGGTTACAAATAACTGTCGGTTTAGGAAGCAGGCCCTGGTTCTTCTGCCTACTGAAGGAACACATGCTAAACTGTTTGTTATAGATGGTAACATAAAATCTTTTCTGTTGATGGTATGAAGTTGGAAATGACCACAGTGCCTCAGATTCAAAGTAGGAGGGAGCACTGGAGGGTGAGAGCTCTTTTAGAATTGGCTGGGGGGGGGTGTTGCTTTTGTTTGGGGTCTTGCCTTGGACCTAAGCAGGTGATGCTTTAAATAAGTTTTATATAAGTTCACACTCTCTATGATGATCAATAATGCAGTAGTTGGAATTATCTGTTAATATATCCCAAGAAACAAAAGTGTCTGTATCCCAAGACTGACCTTTTCTTGATTTTATACACACACACACACACACACACACACACACACATGCACACACACACACACACACACATGCACACACACACACACACACACACACACACGAGATTGTCAATGAATCTCACACAATAGACAAATAAGCAATTTATGTTTTCTCCATGTAAAACTTGTTTTCCAGCCAAGTACCAGGAGAGAAAGGGAGAGGAGGGAGTTTGTTTTTTTAATTCTTTTTTTTTAGCCACTTACAAATGCATTTATTATTTAATAATTTATATGGGTGGGAAGCTTGGGAACTGTTTGGTTGAGTTCTTTTTTTGGGGATCTCCTAGGTTGTAATCAGGGTGTTGGCCAAGGATAAAATTCCACCTGAGATTCAAAGTCATCTTCCTAGCTCCGTAGTTGTTAGAAGAATTGAGTTCCCTGCAGTGTAGAGGGACTAGAGACTGCCCACCATCCTTTGCCATTGTGCCCTCTGTACAGAGTGACTGTTTCTTCAAAGCCAGTAAAAGACATCTGCTGATGCTTGTCTCTTATCTTGAGAAAAAGGGGAACTTTTGTAAGGGAGTTTCCTGCACACTGTTTTAGACCAGTGCTATTCAAAGTATTGTTCCCTGACCAGTGCCAGTCCTTGAATGTTACTGATGTGTGACAAGTCTAGAAACTGCCAGTAAACATTCAGAAACTAAAAAAAAAACAGAGCATATTTTTCTGTGTTGAATGTAGTAATGAAAATGTGGGCTTACATTTTGTATGTCTTTATCATAAAATAAAAATTAAAAATTCATTCTGATGCTATTTTACCAAAGTATTGATTGCAATATATTAGAAACAGAAAAATAAAGTGGTCTGTCATCAAGACAGTTTTGGAAGCACTGCTTTGATTAGTGCCTTCTGACCCATGAGATCTGAGATTTGCTGTGAGAATCAAGAGGTAATTATATATGATACTATAAATTGTTCTACAAATAGAAGTGGTCTTGCTGTTGGTGCATTTATCATGCTGCTACACTTCTGGGAAGACCCTGCCTTTTCTGCCCTCCAGATTGTTTGAGAAAAAGGTGGGGCAGGAGGAGGCAAAGCAGAGTGTGTGTTTTCAAAGTCCCCATTCCAATCCCAAAGGGCTCTGATCCATCTGCAGTCTAGGGGTTTGGTGGACACTTCACCTGGGCATATGCAGCCACAAGGACTGATCCCTAAAGGATATCCTCCTCATTGCCCTATGGTCCAACTCTCTTGTTTTGTTTGTTTTGCATCTCCCCCTTGTGGAATGTTTTGGAACAAAGGGAGAGTGTGCCCAAAGTGATATTTTGGAGGTTCAGTCTTGTGCACCATGTAAAAAATGGATCAATTAGTGAAGCACGAGAGATGCCTGTGCTTGCTGTTTTAACCATCCAGTAGATCATGTGTTTCACTTGGATCTTGGTGTCATCCGGGTGCCTGCATGAGGACCCCCAATGCTGTCAGCCCTCATTCCCTGTTCCACCAATGAGGGTGCCAGGTACTTGAGGAGCATCCCCTGGTCACCCAGATACAGTCAACAATAATGATTTTGGGATTGGGGATTTAGCTCAGTGGCAGAGCACTTTCCTAGCACACGCAGGTCCCTGAGTTGGGTCTCAAGCCCTCGGTGGTGAGGACCTGGGGAGGCAAGAACTAAACCCCAGTTAAAGAATAGACTGCAAGTGGATTTTGAACCGTTAGCTTCCTTATAGTGCTACAAGTTGGATAAAGTTTCATTGTATGATTGTGCTAAGTCTGAACCAGAAGAGAAGTTACACTGATATCCTAGATACACCAGCTACAGGCTGAGGAGAGCGACACTCCTCTTATCCAGTTGTTACACCATGGTTCTCTGGCAACTCTATTACTAAGAACTGGTGCTTTATCACGTAGTTACTAGGCATCTATTATGTCCCAGGCACCATGAGAAAAAGGTGGGGTAGGAGGAGGCAAAGCAGAGTGTGTTTCTCACTCAGAGAAAACAAAATATTAGTGACATAAAAACATATCTGTCTTGAATTCACCTCTTTACTCAAAGTACAGATAAAAAAATCGATGTTTAAAGTAGATAAACCAAATGATTTGCTAATTTCATGTCTGTAGATTCTCTAAGGTATATGGTACGACCACTCATATGCTAAATGTCTGAATATAGCATTATATAATAGAATGGCCTTAGCTTTTAGCAAGCAGTAATATTAAAATCATAGAAATATAAAGAGTGTAATTTCAACTTTTGTAATACTCGTGTTGAAGGCTTTCACTGTAATATCTAGTGACCCTATAAAAGAGTTTGTAAAATAAATTCTTCATAAAATTTAATGCTAGTGAAAATTTCCCTCTTCTGGTAATTTTTGTATTAGTAAATGGGATTTGGGTAAGCTGTAAAAATTTTCTTCCTAGCATTGGCTACCTGGATGCTCAGGGCTAGGTTTATGATACAGGTGCCAACTTCAATCCTTCTAAAAAGCCTTGGAAAAGTAAGATGAACAAACTAATAGAGTCTGTAATAATTTTACTTCCTCACGGTTACTGGGCTAATTCTTTCATGATAAAAAACTAAACCTTAGGAAGATCCACTCTCCAGAGCCGCTCTCTTTCAGATCCTTTGGTAAGTTAGTGGTTTGGATTTTATAAACCTCAGTTATTTTAGGTAGAAGAAGAAAGGGTCTTCTGGGCTAAGAGCTAATTGGAGCAGTCTTTGCCTTACCATAAAGCCTGCTCCTCATAGGCTCATTTCAGTTCATTCTAGAATGATGGTGTCCTCCTGCAGCCCTGGGGCTACACCAGGTTTGCTGTGTCACTGCCATGGTCTGTACCTAGGTCTCTAGTTCAAAACTCTTTCCTGCTTATGAATAACATTTTAAAAAATTATTTATATTCATGTACTTATTTAGGTATGATTATCATGCTCCAAGTATGTAGCAGGCATCTCTAGATAGTTCAAATATGTAGCCAAAGAAGTAAACATTGAGGTTTAGGAACTGACCTGGGCTTAACCTTGAGGAGCTTGCACTCTGGGGAAGGAGTCCAGCACATATAAGCATGCAGTCCTTTTCAGTCTCAAGGGTGACACTTCTGGAAAAGAACACAAAATGAAAAATGACAATGAAACCAAACCAAAAATAAAACAAAGCAAAAAAAAAAATCCTTCTCTCTCATGATAGAATTTGTGGTGGACAAACATATGGGAATTACAGAGCATGGGATCAAAGAGAGAGGATCAATAAGACCATCTCACAGTACATTCCCAAAGAAAAAAGAGAGCACACGTTTAAAAAGAGTATTGTTTAAAAAAATTCTCCAAAGGTTGGAAATATGGTATGTCCTTTCAGTGTCAAAGTCATTGCTTAACAAGGCCACTGAGGGACAATTAATTATCTTGGGAAATGTACCTTGGCTTGACTTTGGTATTTACTATTAATTAAGAGCTCAAATTCTGTGACGTTCCACGTTAACTTGTCGATCTTGTTCAACAGAGATGCAAATAATTTCTGTCCAGTAGCAAAGATAACTCCAAAGATTATGGCTTTTGTTGCCCTGTGGAACATTAATCAGTTTTGTATCTAACCTTACAATATAATTCTAACATTTCTCTTTAAATGCCTATAAATACTCCGTTCCTCAAAATGCTTTCTGAACTAGATTTTCCTTACTGCCTCCCTCATTAATAAGTTAATAAATCTTTGACAGGCACTCATTTTATATTTGTATGAGAGTCATGTTTTCAACTATAAAAATTATACTTTGACAGTATGTATAACATTTTACACATCTTACATTATTATCAGGACAAAATCAATTTCCATTCACCATCCTTGCTTAATAGCAAACTTCCAGGATCTCACTGTCCTGCAGTTTTAATGAGACATGTAGAAAGTTGTTTACTTTGTGGTAGAGACAACCAAGGGCCCAGTTATCTGCTGTCTCATAGTCCATAAAGTTGATCACTTTTGACTTTTTGTATTACTATTTTTTAAAAGATTGTGGTTTTCTTTTTTTGGTACTGGAGAGTCAAACCCAGGACTCACACAAACTACATAAGTGCTTTAACACTGAGCTACATCTTCAGTTCACCTTTTTATATTTTTAACTTTTGATTCCTTCATTCAGCCCCCTCATATTCCATAAAGTGCTGGGGAGTTTTCCATTAATCCACTCAGCTTGCTTTGGTTGAGAAGGATTTATCTGACATTCTTCCTATCATCCCTGCTCATAATGACTCCAGGTCAGAACATGTAGGGAGACAGTAGGACACTATGATCAAAGTTCTCTCTCTCATGTTTGATTTAGCTGCCTTCTGTCCTTTTGACTATAATTAATTAATTAATTAATTAACTAATTCACCAAACATTTATTGTGTGCCCGACAGGCACTTTCGACTAAGGTATTCAAAATAACAACTACAGAAAAATAGAAAATGTCAATTGAGGGCCCACTATGTGACAGGAATGACTCAAAGCACTTTATTAGCTCAGACAAACAAGGTTCAGCTAAGACTTGATACCCTATATAGTCACACAGTTAACAGTATTAACAACTAAGACTACATTAGTATGACTTTGTTATTCGAGATTTTTTTTTTTGTCTAGATAGGTAAATTTTCAAGTAAATTTGTTTCTCGAAAATCTCAAGATCTGCCTTACTCCTCAAAATAAGCTAGTAACCTACATCTGACCAGAGCAGTGTTAGACCTTTTTGGAACAATATTTGACTAGATTGTAGAATGACTATTTACTCCCCAAGGCTCACTTCAATACTTTCATCTATTGTGTCCACTAATTCTAAACTATTCTATCACCAACTTTATTCAATTCCAATTAGTCAAAATATCTGTGGTTATAACAAATTAGAATTTAAAAAATACCTGTTGTAAGTTGAACCCCTAAGTCTTAAAATATCCTGTTCTCACCTCTCCCTTCTGAGATGCTACTGGGACTTTGCCAAGACCCTGGACTCCTTTGCTGTAATAATCAATCAGCTTGGCTTTGGTTGATCAACAACAAAATTGGATGACCTCTTCAGGGAGTTACAGTCAATGCCTATATTCATGGAAGTTCCATTCTACTGAGGAAGACAGACCATGACCAAAACATACATAGTTTAAGATGGTGGTAAATACAATGAAGGATGATAAAACAGGGGGAAGAGAACTCTGAGTGGTAAAGGGCTTCTTTAGGTTAGGCTCTCAGAATGGCTTCACAGAGGACAGGACATTTGAGCCAAGATCTTTGCCAATGGGGAAGATCTGGGGAAAGGATGTTCTAACTGAAAGGAACAGCACAGGTAAAATGTGGGAGGTAGGAATGACTGCGGTTCACTCCAGAGAGAGCAAGAAGGTTGGAGCATGATGAGGAGAAGAACTGAGGAAGGCCATTTGGAAGACACCAGAGGGGGCTTTGGTGAGATGGCTGGATTTTGTTCCAAATGTGAAGGGGGAAGACTTTAGAGGAATTCAAGGTGGGGGTGGGGGTGACACACTTTGATTTAGATTTTTAAACGATTACTCTGGAAGCTCCTTAAAGACTAGATGGGAGGAGCCTAACTGGAGTTGGGATCAGCATAGGAGTCTACCATAGAAGTCAGAGGGAGACGATGTGCTCTGTGGAAGTGCCAGTAAGAGTAGAAATATGTTTTTCTTTCTAATTATTTTATTTGCTTTAATTAGTTATACCTGACAGTAGAATGCATTTATTCATTATCATACATAGATGGGATATAATTTCTCATTTTTCTGAGTGTACATGTTATAGAATCATATTGGTCATGTAGTCACATATATACATACAGTAATAATGTCTGTTTCATTCTACTATCTTTCCTATCCCCACATCCCCTCCCCTCCCCTCCCATCACTTCCTTCTACCTAATCTAAGGTAATGCTGTTCTTCCCTAGCACCCGCCTCTCCCTGCCGCCTTGTTGTGAATTAGCATGAGATATGTTTTGAAGTCAGAACTTGTTTTGGAGAATGGTCTTTTGGGCTGAATATTCTGTTCCATGATGGAGTTCAGAAGATGAGAAGAGGAGAAGGAGCAGGAGGGAAAACCAAAAATGTTGATTTCAACATGTTAAACTTGTGTGCCTTTTAAACTTAATACCTAAGTGTTTTAATATCTGTTTTAACATAATATCTAAGTTAAATTTAGGCCCATGAGTAGAAATGGATAGACCCGGGAGGTGAGGTCAGACCAAGTCAGTGCTACAGAAACATATTTAATTTATCTTTTTGATAGTTTGATGGGAAAATCCTGCTCTTGGATTTTACTACTCTTTCTCTTCTCTATCTCTCAGTTCTCTCCTTTTCTAACCACTCCTAGTAGTAACAACTTGAAATTTACATATGTCCCAGCCAAAATGAATACAAAAGTAAATCTACATATTCTCAAGTTTCACCTAAGGGAAATTTATAGTGGGGAGAAAGATTATTTAATTAGCAATATATTGTGAAAAGGGCTATAGTACAATTTTTTAAACAGATACAATTCTTAACCCACTAGTGGGTTATGAAATCGGTTTAGTGAGATGTGAAATCAATTTAGTGGGTCACAAACAGAATTTAAAGGAATGAAATAGAATAGAGAATAAAAGAGTGCATCACACTTAATAAGGGCAAATATTATGTGAAATTTTTGTTTCATACATACACACATAGACCAGTTTGCAGTGTAAAAATGCATTTCTTGCAGTGAATTGTAAAAGTATCTGAAAGTCACTGCTATAGGAGAAGTGTGGTCCAGGTATTAGTATTAGAGGGATATATGGGTCAGTTCATAGTCTGAAGCAAGAGATTGGGGTAGGGGTGGCTGCTATGGAGTCTGGGACTAGACCAGGGGGCACAGTTCTGGAAGGATTTTTTCTCTCTCTCTCTCTTTCTTTCTTTTTCTCTGTCTCTCTCCAGCTTGTCTTTGCTTGGTTTCATTATCTCCTGTGGCAGTCAGCTATCTTCACATGGCAAAAAATTATGGTTTCCATTAGCTTTGCATTCATCCCCTTTCAGCTCTGAGAAATAAGAGATAAAAGATCTCCCCACTAGCTTCAGTTAGAATTATCTCAGGGAGAGTCTCTGATTGGTCTGTCTCTGGTCACATGCTCATCTCTGAACAAGTGGGATGGGAGCTTCGATGGGTCAGTCTGGGTTTTGTGCATAACCATGTGGTATGTGTGTGTGTGTGTGCATGTGTACAAGTACTTTTAGAACTTGAGTAAAACTGAGGAAGACAATGAAAGCTTCTGCATTTACTATATGCTATGGGAATATTCTAAGAATTAATAAAATATAGTTCAGGAGAGGTTCTGAACTTGCATTTTACCTTGAGGAATAACTCAAATGTCTTCACAGTAAACCAGCATCTGTGGAACTAATTCTTGGGCTCATAAAAAGAGCAAGATATGATTAATTCTACAGGAGGTGCCTTATGGGTCCCCCACCCTCTACTTCACTAGCAGAATGACTTCCCAAGATCCTCTGTGCATCATTTTTAGCTCAGTTGGGTCTGTGCAGAGCTTGGTGATTTATTAAACACGCTGGTGAGAGCAACTCTACATAGGAAAGACCCAGAAACTCTGAGGCCCTGGAGTTCCTAAAAAAAAAAATTATGAAATCTAAACTCTGCTGTTTCTAAGATTTGGCCTTACGTTTATAATAAGCTTCATCCTTAGGAAATGATGCTGTCTGGTAATGATGAGGAAAAATATTCACTAATGAAAATCTAAATGAGGGATGATGAAGCTAAACACCATTAGATTTGGTTAGTTTCCCTACATGATTGGTTGAGGAATATCTTATTCACAGAAAAAAGTTCCTTTATGTCAGCCTATTCTTTTCTTAGAAGTATCAACTCACTCCAATAAATCATTTAAATATCTTATGCTGCTCCAGAGAATGTCCTGGCTACCCAAATATTTACTTGTCAATCTTCTGTAATACATTCTGTCACAGTGAGCCCTCCTGGGAATGAAACAGGTTTACTTTAAAATTTTATGAGATCAACTCCTCTATATCCAATGGCCGGTCATAGAATGGGATTATTAATACAGAATAAGTAACTGGCAACTGAATTAGAGGACTGTAATTCTATTGAGAGGCTCTAGATTTTTAAATTAATATTTTTTAACACTTTTAGATCCACTTTTATTTTCTTTTTTTTCCTCCTCACATACAGAACTTCTCCACACACACTGCTTGCAGCTATAAAGTCACTTGATGTTGGCCAGGTACCATTTTATCCCTAAAACTTTGTTGGCATCAAAATATGACAGTTAACCAGTGTTAAATCCATAAAATATTTACATAGCACAGCACATTAAGCTTTAGACACTTGGCAATTAAACCACATAAAAAGAGGGCAAGACCCCATCCTACGTGTTCAGAATCAGGTGTTCACTGGTCCCTATCAGGCGAATGGACTGGTTCAAAGGGCAGCAGAGGCAACAGGCAGTTACTTCAGAGGACACTGAACATTATGATCTGGAAGCACGTTATGATGTCACCCCAGTGTCATGTACCACACACCTTCTCCAAGGTGGTCTCTTAATTCTAGAATGGCAGGTCCAGCTGATGCAAAATGAAGACAGACAACACAACATTTATTCTGTGGAGACATCCTACACATACTATGCACGTGCTATAATTTTGAACACAACTCGTCCAAAAAACTTGTCACGATCATTCTGGTTTTTTAGGTTGGGTGATCCATCAATTTTGCACTCAACTGTTACTTCATTCCTGGTACTATTAGATCCAAGGATGACCTGGACAGCAACTAATGGCTGCAGATATCCCACATGCAGTTTTTTCCCATAATATGGAAAATACTTTAAGTCTATAACTCCAAGATTAGGATATGTTTCTACAATTGCTGTGCTTCCATCCTTTGGAACACATTCTATCCTTGGATCTCCTTCGGGTTTTAATCCAATTATTCTGTTCATTTTTACAAGAATACAAGGTTTTCCTTTGGAATAGCCAAAATCAGGATCATCTATACCATTGCATTCTTGGAGTAAGGCAAGAGGAAACTGACATGCAGTATAAACTGGACCCTTCTGTTCAAAAGGAACTCCATCAGGACAGTCTTTGAGGTTACTCTGTTCTTCTCCAGAATATGATTTTAGAAACTTCTTAAGGTCTTTAACGTACCCTTCATAGGAACTTGGATCTGATACACTAAATGTATATTCCAACGCAGTCACTGGTTTTGGGAAAACCATAAGTCCTGGACTAGGAATCTGGTCACGATATTTTGGAAGCTCATCATTCAGAGTCTGAAGCATAATCCACATTGTGAATGAGAAGAGTGCAGCCAATAACCCATAAAAAACTAGGTAGAAGAGCAAGATCAAACCCCAGCTCTTGGCGGTGAGCCCCAGGAACTCTCCGGTGGTCGGGTTGTAGATGAAGAGCTTCCACTCGTCAGGCTCTGGTTGAAGGACTTCTTCTCTTTCTTCGTCATGGTGGGTGTGCGGACGGCGAGGGGAGCGGCGGCAGCGGGGGTGCAGGCGGCGAGGAGCGCAGAGGCGCGTCCCGGCTCTAGCGGCGCAGCCCGGCGACCGCGGTGCAGCGGAGGGCGGCACAGCCGAGGACACCTCCTCCTCACCGGGAGCACGCGAGCCGACTGCGCCGCGCCGGGCCAGGCGGCCGCTCCGGCCGCGGGAGCCTCTAAATTAATTTAATGCTTATGAAAGCTATAAGACTGACACAGCCTAGGAGGAAAAAGTGGGCTTTTCCCCCGCCTCTGATGGCATGGTACTGTTGTATCAGAGACTGCTACCCAAACTTTTGGCAAGGCCTGCCAAGCCAATTTCTTCATTGGTGGTTTTTTTTTTTTTTTTTTTTTTTTTTTTTTTTGATAATGCACGGACCTGTCTTGAATGACCTCTTTTTACAGAATGAGAGACTGTGGCACTGCTTTGGCATCCTAGAAACCTGGATTACAGTCTCAGCTCTGTCTCTTACTTGTAGTGTGGTTTAAGTAGGGCTGCCCGATCAAATATAAGATTGCCCAGTTAAATTTGAGTTTCAAGGAAATGACAAAATAGTTTTCTTAGTAAAAGTTATATCCCCAATACTGCATCAGATATCATTATACTAAATATTTTTCTTTGTTGTTTATCTGATATTCAAATTTGGTTGAGCATCCTGTAAATTCATTTGCTTAGTCTGGCAGCTCTAGATGTGTGGTGAAGTTACTTATACTCTCTTCTTCTTAGTTTCCTTTGTCTCTAAAGTGAAACAATGACACTTACCTTGCAGGGACACTGAGGACCTAGAGGATATAATCGATTCAACACGTTATTGATTACCTACTTTGTGCAGTGAACAAAATAGACAAAAATCTGTGCTCATGAAGTTTATAGGTCATTGTGGAGGAGATAGACAATAAGGAACATAGGTAAGTGTGCCAAATGGTGATGCATACTAAAGAGGGGGGAAGATAGCAGGGAAGAGATGATATTTGACTTGACAGAGAGGAAAGAGGGAAAGGAAGAAGGCAGGGAGGGAGGAAGCCAGCCTTGCAGATAGCTGGCTGAAGAGCATCTCAAACATGGAGACCTGCAACAGTAACAGTCCTGCAGGGGCAGATGCCTGTTGCATCAGAGGAACAGCAGGGACGTCAACGTGGCTGGCAGGAAAGCTTTGAGAAGGTAGGAGAAGGATACTATGATTAAAATGCCCTGCACATGCTTGGTACTCTTATTCCTGCTGCAGGGCTGTGTGGAAACAGATGGATGCTAGTTGATGACCACAGTGCTCTAGAGGGTCTTAAATCTTCCAAACTTACCTTTAGAGTCTCAGTTTCCCTAATAGCTGCATAGCCTCCCTTACAACAGAGGTAAGACTCATGAGAGGTTTGGTGAAGCACTGATGGCCACACCTGTGTGATGTTATTTAGAATTGCATGAAGCCCGTGAGCTACTTGAACTTTCCTTCCCAACAGGGAGAAGGCATAAAAACTTGGTCATTTTTATGATTGAGGGTACCTTCCTGCCTTTAGCTTCTTATCTCAGAACTCTAGACTGATGAGTCTAAGCCTAAAGGGTTTGTTTTCTGGGAGGGGTGGTTAGCTTCATTGCAAGTTACACAAAAAGCCCACTTCTCAGACAGGCCAGCTCAGATGACATTAGCCCATATGTCACTAGGGAGACTTGCTGTGAGCTTCAGAGGCAAGACTAGTACACACAGGCCAGGCTGAGTGTAGACAGATAAGAGGCCTGAAGGAGGTGTGGTAGAATCCAGGGCCAGCAATAATCAGGTGAGGGCACACTTTAGGGCCCAGATTGATGCAGTGTTCTTGGTCAATCCTGAAGGAGCAATTTTGTGCTAAAGCCATTATGATAGTTTGTGACCAGGCCCCAAGGAGCTCAGGCAAGGAGCTGTGGGATAATGAAATGAGTCCACAATACCTGGATCCCAGATTACAGGGTACTGCTTGCTAAAGAAAAAATGGGTTGGAGTAAATTTGTAAGACTCCCCCCCCCCTTATGTATTATTGAAAACTACCTGTGTCATTGCCTGGAGAGTGTGTTGAAGTATGGGTGGCTGGGTCCCCCTGACTCAGAGATGGGCTTGAGAATCCCAAGGTAAAAAATGAACCTGGTGATTGTTTGCAGAGTATCTGCAGTCTAATTTGAGACCTGTAGACAGACACAGATGTGTTCACCTGTTGCAGAGAGGTCTGAAGAGCAGAGAGAACTGTTTTTAACACTAAATCAAATTATCTTGTTGCATTTTGTGTTTTTATGCCAATTATCCCCTTATTGTCTCTGCATAGTTCCTTAATTTTTTCTCATGAGTATTAACCTTAATTTCCCTTATGAAATTAAAGTGATCTAGCCTACCTCTTTTACTTTTTATGGATGCAGCAGGAAAGGAACTCAGTTGGTGGGGGGTGGAGGGTGTGGGGGACGGAAAGGGGGCCTCATCTGCTTAAAATGACTGAGAAACTTCCTGGGCCCTTCAGCAGCCCCCATTTGCACAGATTTTTGCTGGTTTAACCGAACAGGCCTGGCAAGGCCTCTATTTGGCAACATCCTGGTAGCAGCCGTCTGTGCACCACACCAGCTTCAAAGAGATAAAATTGCATTTAGAAGGAAAAAAAATTTATATATATATATATATATATATATATATATATATATATATATAGGCTAATGGCGACTGTTAATTAATTCAGATGCTTACTGGCTCCTCTCTGGCATAAATGAAGGGAACCTGCCTCTGCCTATCAGGCAGCAGCCTCAGGATCCAAGATCTAGGAACCCAAAGCCAAGGACAACCTTATTGTCTGCTCCAGGTTCAGGACAGCCAGCCCTGTCATTATTCCTGTCATTTCAAGAATAATGGGAAACTTATGGAGAGCTCTCCCCAGGAAAGAGGACTCCCAAAGCTATGCAGAGGAAGGGGAGGGGTCAGAGGAATAACAACAGAACTGTACACATTCAAATGATCATTTGCATTTCTCTCTCAAATCTCAAGGAAGGAATGGGGAGGGGAGAGAGATGCCCTGATTTCAGGTAAGGAAAAGGTACCTTGAAACTTGCATCGGAGAGCACTACACCATTAAAAGGACGACCTTGGGGACACAAGCAAAGGGGACATTTTACTTGGGAGAGCCACTAAGTCTCTTTGAGCATCCCTGCTTTCATTCAACAGGTATTTACTGAAAACATCCTGTTCTGGGCAATGAGGACCCAGAGGTGACAAAAAGCAAAGCCCCAGTTCACTTTTCTAGGGGAGGGAACAGCCAAAAAGCTGTGTATTACATACACTAGATCATACCAATAAACAATAAGTGCCATGAAGAAAATAAATCAGGATAAAGCAATAACAACTAGAATGAGCTATGTAGATTAGATGGTCACAGGGGTCCTTTTGGAAGATGACACTTGAGTTAGGAGTCCAATAATGAGGAAGCACCAACCAATTACGCCACTGTTGACAGCAGGTGCAAAAGGCCTGGGGCAGGAACACACTTGGCATATTCCAAGAACAGAAGGAAACCCTCTGCAGCAGAAGCACAAGGATCATGGTGAGTGAGGAATGAAGTGGTAGGAGGTAAGATCACTGGATTTCATTTCAAATATAATGGGAAACTCAGGGAGAGCTCTCCCCAGGAAAAAGGCTTATCCCCACCCCTCTATCCTGTACTGAGATTCAACCCAGGTAATTTCACAGGCTAGGCAAGCACTCTACCACTGAGATACATCCCCAGCCCTTTTTATTTTTTATTTTGAGACAACTTCTCATTAAGTTGCCCAGTTTGGCTTCAAACTTGTAATCCCCCTCAAGAACCTTGACTTTATTTGAATTTTTTAAATTCCATTCTGTCCTCCATACGGAGAATAGATAAAGAGGACACCAGACAGATTAAAATAGTGGCATGGCTCAGGAAGAATCAACTAAAATCATTTATACCTCAAATTCTATCCCCTAAACTCCAAGGGTCTGACTCCTCAGACTCTCAGGGAGGTTAGGAATGGGAAGCTAGTAAAAGGGAGATGCTTGTTCTTTAAAGCACGGACAGCCAACTGCGTGGCATTCAAACATCAGACAAGAGAGAGCCGGAGACAGGCCCTTCAGAAAGGGCAGGACCCAGCAACCTCCTAAGAAGAGAACAAGCCGCCATCTGTTCTGGCGACAGGGAGTGGATCGGTTCCCACCCAGTGCCTCTTCCAGGTCTTTGACTCTGGCCAGGACTCCGGACAACCCACAGGCTCAGACCCCACATCCAGCCAGCTCACAGGGCTGTCTCCCACCACAGAACACAAGTCGTCTCTCTGACACCAGATACAAACCCCAGGACCCAATCAACCCATGACCACCAACGTCACAAAACCAGACCGCCAGGCAACCAAAGGATGGTCTTGCAAGAAAGAAATGAAAGAGAGAGAGAGAGAGAGAGAGAGAGAGAGAGAGAGAGAGAGAGAGAGAGAAAGAAAGAAAGAAAGAAAGAAAGAAAGAAAGAAAGAAAGAAAGAAAGAAAGGACATCAAACCCAAAGCTGACAGTGCTTCTAGAACCAACTATCAACTTACAGGTAATACAGGGGACAGTAGAACAAGAGAAACACCTCCAGGGGACACTATACACAAAATCCTTAGTGGAAAACTCCTTAAGAGAATCCAGAGACTGGGGATGTAGCTCAGTGGTAGACTACTTGCCTCGCATGTGTGAGGACCTAAGTCTGATTCCTAGAATCACAAAAAGTTAATAAATAAATAAAAAATCTGTTTCTTCAATAAGTTGTAAGGAAAACAAAAAAAGAGCTGGAGAAGAAAAGTTTACAAATTAAGATATATACACCAACCACACTTGCTTGTTTCCACCCTGACTTAGAAAAACTTTGAAAAACTTGTATGAGGGCTGGGGATGTGGCTCAGGGGTAGCGCGCTCGCCTGGCATGCGTGCGGCCCGGGTTCGATCCTCAGCACCACATACCAACAAAGATGTTGTGTCCGCCGAGAACTAAAAAATAAATATTAAAAATTCTCTCTCTCTCTCACTCTCTCTCCTCTCTCACTCTCTCTTTAAAAAAAAAAAAAAGAAAGAAAAAAAAAACTTGTATGAGACCACAAAGGAAATTTGAACACTGACTGGATATGATATGAAGAAATTATTAGCCTTGTACGGTGGGGCACACCTGTAATCCCAGTGACTCAGGAGTCTGAGGCAGGAGGATCGCAACTTTCAGACCAGCCTGGGCAAATCTGAAACTGGCCTCATCAATTTAGCAAGACACTGTATCAAAATTTTAAAAAAAGGGCGGGGGACTATGCATGTAGCTCAGTGGTAAAACACTCCAGGTCCAATACCTAGTACCCACTCCCCCCCCAAAAAAAAATTGTTAATTTTGTTTTGTTTTTTTCAGTACTAGGGATTGAACTCAGGAGTGCTCTTCCATGAGCCACATCCCTAGTTTTTTATTTTTTTTATTTTGAGACAGTCTCACTAAGTTTCTGAAGTAGGCCTCAAATTTGCCAAACTCCTGTCTCAGCCTCCAGAGTCACTGGGATTATAGGAATGTGCCACCACACCCGGCTTCCTTTTTGAGACAAAGTCTCAGTAAATTGCTGAAGCTAGCCTCAAACTTGCAATTTTTAAAATAAATAAATAAATAAAGGGCTGGGGATGTAGCTTCTAGGTAGAGCTCCCCTGGGTTCAGTCTCCAGTATGAAAGAAAAAAAATGGCCCTAGGGACAGGTGTTCTGTAAGAACCCACACAGAAACAGCCCACTAGCTAGTACACTGTACGACAGCGGGATCACAGGATCACACTCAGCAGATCCACCATCCTTCGCTGCATCACCTGCAGAGCCTCCAGAGAGTATTCGCTGAAGAATGGAAGAATCCATATTTTTCTTTCTATAATCCCTCCAACCGGAGTTACCCCAAACTCACGACATCCTGTAAGGAGTAGATTTCTTTTTCCTTTATGCTAACTGACCTCAGGTTCAAAATGTCACACTGAAGGCCACACTGACTTTACCCACATCTTTCAGAACACACATATTCTGATTACGTTCCTGTCCTTCCTGCCCAAGTGCCCACTTCCTCAATGGGGACGGAGCTCTCCACCACCCACTTTTATTCCCATGAAAGAGGCACGTGGACCTCACCCTCATTCACAATGTCTAGAAGAAAGTATGTTAAAGGAACATATCAAAGTGTGTTAAAGGAACTTTCCACTACAGTGGTTTCCAAACTGCAGTCTCTGGGAAAACTTCATTTTGGTACCTCCTGGGAACCATGCTCAAAAGCCTCTCAAACACAACATTACTCTTGCAGGATCCCATGTAACAGCAACCCTGGAGGTCGTCAGAAAGGAGCAGGACCTCCAAGCTGTCCCACATCTCTGGCAAAGAACTATCAAACCAAAGCCGATAAGCACCACATCCATTTCTCCAACACTAAACAGAGGCCGGAGCTTTGGGCGCAATCTCAGGACCCACCAAAAGTGCCTGGGAGTCTCTCGGAGCTCTAGGCCTGTATGGGATACCTGTCTCATTACCATCTTCCCTAGATAAAGGACCTGCTTCCTAATAGGTGATATTTTCAAGTGGCTTCAAGAGAGAAGAAAGATGACAAGGAACACCAGGATATTATTGCCAGCCACGTGTGACCATTTCAACTCTGAAGGCAAGGAGCCAAAAGTGCTATCTGTACAAGCCTGTCAATTAGAGGTGCTGGGAAGATCAATGGATGGATCAAGCCTCCTGGAATAATGAGGAGGGGCTCAGGTCTGAACTGACCCTGTGACAAGAGGGGAAGAAGAACTCAGCAAATTTAACACCCAGCAATGGAGTTTGGGGAAGGCTTAAGAGAGGCTGGCAGCTGCAGCCCGCTCCAGGCCCCCCTTGGCCAGCTGGCGCCCGCAGAGCAAGGGTCAATAGCTGCATTGCACTGAATTGAGATGTTTAAAGACAAAGAAACCCCAGATTACAGCAAGGAAGGCAAAGGTCATTTAGCACCAAGATGAAAACAATCCCTCTCTCCTAGGGTAGGTTAAGCCCATGAGCAGAGTCACCAGAATGGCTGGAGCAACAGAAGAGTGGGATGAAGGCAGGTGCTAGGAGGGCCCTAGTGTCTGCCTGCATTACAGGGAAGATCACAGTACATCCAGAAGAGAGACAGGATACCATAGTCCTGGGGCATCCAGGCCCCAGCCAAACCCTCCCTGTGCCCTGTTCAGATCTTCCCTGTGCCTCACTGTATCCCCCCAGACTATCTCTGCCCAGGCCCAGGCCCATCTGGCTGCCTCCTAGGTCTGTGCATGGCTTGTTTTGACCACTCCTGGTGGGATTATCACCATTAGACAGCTTTCACTGGTCACCAGAGGCATGGGGCCAGCAAGAGAAAAATGAGAACAGTTATGATTATACCCCTTTCATCTTTGTACAACACTTGAGAGTTTTCACTGGCATCTTCACCCACATTAGTGCATTTAAGTCTCAAAAACCCTTTGTGTGCAGGCAGAAATGGAGGGCCAGAGCATTTAAGTCTATATTATAAAATCATAGTCAATGGAGGAATCAAGCCTGGGAGTTTTAGTTCACTGTGCAGGGGCTTATACACACACACACACACACACACACACACACACACACACTCATTCACTCTATCCTCAGAGTCAGGAACTGGTCTGATGGGTATGCCTTTCTATCAAGCACATTTTCCATTTCATTTCCCAAAGCAGCCCCAGGTTGTCTCAGACCAGTCATCCCCAACATCATTCTGACTCTACAAGGTTGGCCTGTTCACTTCTATTCTATAGATTAGAAGTTGAAGGGCAGCGAGTGGCCAGGGACAAATAGGGCCTAGACCTGGAACACTGGTCTCCAGAGTCCTAATGAGGGCCTTTTCTGCCAGGCATATATGACCCCAACATCAGCCACCCCTAGATCATCTGCAGGATTTCTGCCATATTCAATGCCGATTGTACTTTTTTTAAAAATTATTGATGGTCCTTTGTTTTATTTATTTACTTGTTTGTTCGTTTATTTAAATGCAGTGCTGAGAATCAAACCCAGTGCCTCACACATGCTAGGCAAGCACTCTACCACTGAGCCACAACCCCAGCCCCCAATTGCACTTTTATTACTACTATTCCTATTAAATAGAATCATTCTTGTGACTGCATATGTTTAAAGTGATACTTTATCAGGCAGAGTGGGGCACACCTGCAGTCTCAGCTACTTGAGTGGCTGAGGCAGAAAGATTGCTTGAGCTCATGAGCTCAAAACCAGCCTAGGCAAAAATGAGAGATTCCCCCATATCAAAATACATATAGAAACAAAGTAAGGCTTTATATTACTGCCACAAATGGAAAAATCAGTATCATCGGCAATAACTAATGGGGATTCCTAAAAATAAATAGTACTAAAACAAGATGATCTCCATTCTAGTCAGGCACCCTTTGCTACTTAAAGAGTCTGGGCCAATGGCGGCTCTCTCCGCATTTCGGAAGACACACTAGCAAGTGTTTAAAAGGTGTTAAAGCCAGACTAGCACCAACCTTAAACTTTCCCCTTGAAGAAATCACGAGGATTGGTAGAGAACTGAAAAGAGAAGAACTTTCTCACTAGGTGACTCGATGTTATTTCATGCTTTAACCACCTTAAGTCATTTCACTGCAGTTTCATCCTATGCAGTAGGGAACATCTCATTATATTTTGGGAAAGGAGACAAGACGGCTAACAGACAACCCACCACAAGGGTAACCAATGCCATAGTCTCAAAGTCCCTCCCATCTATTGCCCAGAGCCAGCCAGCTTCTGGGCAAGCCCAGGGGCTGCCAGTCACCATGTTTCTGGCTCCAATGCCCTTGTCTTAGCTTGTGTCTTATGCAGAGTGCAGTACTGACCACTCCAAAACTCCTCTGGGAATTAGGATCCAGCAGGCCACTGGAAGTTGCAGCAGTGGCTCCCATACCCCTCAGTAGCCAGGAAGCCTTGCCATGCACCCTAGCAAAAAAGGGAGACTTGGGCCAATAACATAGGCACTTCCCCCAGGTCTAGTACACATCAAGTCTGCAGCTGGGGGCTGGAACTGCCCCAGAACCTCCTTCCTCACCTCAAATCCTACACCTCTCAACCACGGGTTGTCCAAAGTATCTCTGAAAATAGCCTAAGAAAACGATTTTCAAGCAAACCCAAGAACCAAGAGTCAAAGAGGGGGAAAAAAATAGATACAACGCCGGGCAGGGGTAAAAAGACCTCCAAACTTGGTCCTTGACTGCCGGCACCGAGAGCAGAACAAGGAAAGCTTGGCCAGGTGGGCACCTCGCGTGCTCAGCCAGGTTGCAAAGCAGCAAATGGCAACATCGGCGCATCAAGCTACTCTGGCTGAGCCAGAGACGGTCGGCAGGGATGGATCAATGCTACCCGTGCTGCGGGCTTCGGGGATAGACTCTGCGATCACGAAATACGAGGTCTGGGGACGAAGGACTTGATATCCCCTGGCGGTGAATGAACCCAGATGGGCCCTCCCAGCCGCCCTCCGACTCAGCCAATGTCCTGCCTGGGACAGTGTCTGGGGTGAAGCTCCCTGAGACTACGCCTGGAGAGGAGTCTTTTTTTTTTTTTTTTTTTTAAATCTAACACCGAGCCGAACACCCGTTGGAAAAGTCAACCCCGACGAAAATTGGGATTTAGCACAAAAGCGGAGGGCAGGGGAGGAGGCTCTGCCAGCTTTACCTTTTCTCTTTATTCTGTTTTCGGGATTTGTGCAGGAGTCCGATGAGCACCACGGCGGCACGGATCCCCGCCTTTCGGCAATGCATCCTCCCTGCCGGCTGGGACATGGCGAGGCCGCCGGCGGTGCCCGGCCGCGCCCTCGCCCGCCCGTCGCGCGTCCCCGCCGCCCCGGCTCCGCTGGACTCCAAGCTGCCCGCGCCGGCCCCAGCGCCAGCGCCCCGGCCCCCGGCCTCCAGTCTCGCATGGGCCCCGCCCCGCCTAGGTGCGCCCCAGGGGTCAGGTGACTGGGCGCTCACTTCCTGGAGACCTTCAGCATCTCCTCGGGACCCGCGGGGCGGCCGGCGTCCGCTCTCCGCGCGCGGGCATTTCCGAGGCTCGCTCCTAGCGCGGTACGGGCCGGCGGCTCCCCGGTTCTCGCTCAGACGCGCCGCCTGCTCCCGGCCCCGCCCCGCACCCCGGCTGCAGCCAGCTCCGGCTGCCGGGTCGCCTGCGAAGGGAGGTAGCCCGCTCAGGCCGGCGGTCCCTGGGCTCAAGCGCCCGTGTCCGCTCCGAGCCCAGCGCCCGCAATCTCCCCTAATCCCGGCCACCCGGCCCCTGCTTTCTCTCGCCCGCGCCCCGCGCGTCCCAGCCCGCTGGCCCTGGGCTCCCTCCCCAGGCAGAGCCGGCTGACGCGCTCTCGCTGCCCGGCCCGCCGGGATACTTCTCTGATGCTGTCACTGTCTTTAAAACAGGGAGAAAAAACATGCACCGAAAGGAAACGCGTGTCCTCCATCCAAGCGAAACTGCCTTCACTTGCGGCCATCCGAAGGCCTCCCCTGCCCCCGGGGCCAGGCTTCGGGCAATTAGAGGGGGGTCCTCGGCCAGGTCGCGAGTTGGGGGGAGGGGGCGTTTCGATTAAACAGATGGCTACCTCCCCTCGCAGCGCGCAAAAGGATTGTCTTGAGGGATGGAGGGACCTGCTCGGGTCAGCTCCCCTTAACATTTGCTTTCCCGGCTGGCGGTGGCAGTTTGACACAACACAGTGTGGTTAACTTCACATTGAGCACCAGGTTGCCGGGAAGATGCAGGTCAGGCGTCCCACCCCACCCTCCTGGCCCCTCCACCCACGCCGCATCGACCCTCCCCACACCGAGGGCAAACTCCATCTTCACTTTGGAACCGAAGCACGCAAGGTCACGTTAGCTCCTGTGGAAGAGTTCACCGCCAGTCCCTGCTATAAGCTCCGGGCCTCCCTGATAAGTCTTCCTCGACCACTTCCATTTGCTGCGGGACTTCACAGACCCCTCCCATCCTTGAAGCAGAACTAACCGCTTTGCCCCCTAGAGGAAAGGAATTGGGCAGGAAGGTGGAGGGAATTAAAACAAGCCAATTAGTCCATCTTTGGAAACAGTCCTGTTGGGGCCAAGGAGTTCCCTGAGGCAATTTTCCTTGTTTTTTTATACAGTCTGGTGTTCAAACAGAAAATCCATCAGGGAAGGGGGCCATCCTGAAGAGGGGAAGGGGCTGCAAATGAATTCCAGAGCCAGAGGCTCAGCCCTGCCTTTCCTATGGCCACAGCTCTTGCTGGCACTGGGATGGAGGGGACAGAATCCCAGAGTGTTTCCAAAAGGCACCCAGTTTTTTTTATGAAGCATCCATTAGCAATGGCCTTGAGCCCTCCTGAGCCACCTGTGTGGTGGGGGATCACAGATAAAGCCATGGATATCTATTTATAACCAGATTAAAGTGACCCCAGGCCCATCACTGGGATTAGCAGCTAGGCAAGCTACACCAGCAGTGACTTCAAAATCACTGAGAGAAGAATAGGGAAATGAGTGTCCTAGGTGGGGAAGAGGGGAGAGTCCCAACACAGGTCTTCTCCAGCCCCAGTATCACATAATACCTACAGGTTAACTGATGGGCAGCTTCAGCTGGATGGCAGCAAGGGCAATGAGGGACATAGGTTTAGTCCAGCACAGGGTGTATTTTATCCATTACAGGGTAAGGCTGCATCCCTGTGGAAAGCTGGTCTTCCTCCCCCACAGGTGAGAGTGAGGATGGCTCCCACCCATTCCCAGCTGCCTGGGGACCTGTCCAGGCCAAGTGCACAGCAAGGGAGCAGGGCACTGAGATTAAGATGCAAAATGTTTCCACCAAGCAGGTTCCATTATTCATTTTTGTTCTGGGATTCCAGGTCCTTTCAGCTCCTCCACCACCCCAACATGGCTAAAAACACAAAGCTATCTCCAAAGACTATCATTTCTCAGATCCTGATGCCTGAGGTTCTAAGAGGTACACATTTTCTGGGTGTGTGAGAGCTCTTCCTCCCTGCCCTCAAGCCTTCCATCTTTGGGACATAGACAGGATTCCCTTGCCAAACTCCTGTTCCAGCCCCCAAGCCCCCCACACACACACCACAGAGGAAACACCAAAACACAAGGAAATCCATCAATGGCGGAGAATGCAATGCTCATCTATGCTAGGCTTGTCTATTCTACCAACATTTATTAACACAAGCCATCCCGCTTCGTGCAAGATTATGGCAAGAAACAAATAGAAGACCATTCTCACCCAGAATAAGCCTGGCTAACACACACCCCATTGCAAAGCAATACCATAGTGTGTGCAGTGCATCCCAGCCAATGGTTCCCCAAATCAGGCCACCCGCAAGCAATGTTCACCATTTTTGACCTTGATGTCATACTGCTTGATTATTTACTTATTACTTTGATTTCCTAAATCAGCTCTCTTTTTTATTTAATGTTCAATGAAAATATTGTTACCACTCTAAATGAAAATCCATGATCACTATCAAGACCATGAAAGCAAATACAGAAAAACACTTAAAAAAAAGAAAAGAAATACAGTTTTGTTAAATTCTACCTCAATGCTGTTTCCTGATGAAGGCTCTGAGCATAAAGCACCTTCTTTAAAGAAAGAAAAATAGGCCAGTGAGAGGTGTAAGCGAGATACTTGCACCAAACTAAGACACTGTCCTTGAATAAATCACAGTTCAGAAGATATCTGAAAGGGAACAATTTTCACATTAGTGACTCGAAGAGGTTCTAAGGCCACATCCCTGGGCACTTTGGGATGGACCACAAAAATTGCACATCTTCAGGTCACAGAAAATCAAGGTCAGTGAGGACTACAGCAGTCAGAGAAGGGATCTTCTTCCAGGTCCAAGGCCACCCCGCAGTTTATCCCCACAGTGTCCCCACTCACAACCCCAAGATCCCACAATCCCCAAGAACAAAGTGCCAGCCAGCTGCCAGCCTGGGTCTCTGCCCCAGTGCAGGGGAAACCCAAAGGATTGTGGCGGCCTGGGTGGGAGTCAGGGGTGGGAGCAGGAACAGGAAAGTTAATCATGAACAGAGGGCAGACAGCTGCACAGCCCGTGCCTAAGGGGCTAGTGGGTTGAGACAGACAGACACAGACATGCATGCTTGGTCCTGAAGAAAAGGGCCTTCTGTGCCTGAGAATCTGCTCCAAGAGACACATCCATGTGAAACTGGGAATCAGCCCTGCTGCCAGTGCCCCTGGTCTCAGACAGAGCCTGCAGCAAATGCTCCCTCCCTGTCCCACCCGACCTTGGACTCCACTGCTCTGCACCAAAATGACTTGCAACCTTTCTTGGCTGGGACTGAGATAGATGTGAGCAAGAGGGGCTTTGGAGCAGAGAGGGTAGGCCCTTTGATTAAAAACAGATGTCTTCAGATGCCTTGCCCCTCCCCTTCTGCAGGGTCTCCAGCCAGTCTCTGGAGCACACAAGCTTTGGAGCAATGCAAGAGTTATAAACTCAGGACAGGAAAGCACACCCACTCTCTTCTACTTTGGGGGACAAAAATATATTAACACACACATGCTGGACGAAATCACTCAGAAGCCCCCTCTCAATTCAGACCTCACACTTATTTGTCAAAAAACTGACATTCACACCTGTACTTATCAAGAAACTGACACTCTAAGCAGGTACATTAGCGCCCCCTGCTGGGACGCAGCACAGTTGCATCTCCTGGAGATTAAGGTATGGAGAGTGGGAAGGGATAGAGGGAAAAAGAGGGCAGAGAGGGAGATGGAAAAGGTGGGGAAAAAAGAAAAATTGAGAAGCTCATTGGAAGTGTGGGAGAAGTCTCTGTTTTGAAAAGAGAGAGACACAGGAAGAGTCTTTGCCAACACAATGACTGTCCTCCCAGCTCCTAACATTCCCTACCAGAGCTCATAACCAGCACCCAAGAGGCCCACCCCACAGTGACTCCCACAGGAGGCCTCCACATTGCCAGGCAGGGCTGGAAGTCACCAAAGACAAGCTGTAGGGACCATAGTTCAGGCCTATTGTCCTAGAGCCAGACATCTATTAAGCAGAGGATCGGATAATAAATTGGCTTGGGTTTTAAAAACAGATTTTGATGACTTGTGTGGCATTTCCAAGCCCAGGAAAGAAATCCCACTGAGGAAACCCACAGATCCCACTCAACAATGAGCGTCCAGCCCTGGGGCTGCCCGTCAGGTGGTACCTGCAGTCATCAAGAGAAGCCAGTATTGTGTGCTATTGGCTATTGATCAGGACTTTGTTGATTTTCTATTGAGGAGTTACAAAAAGCTGGTAGAGAAAGAAAAAAGGAGTTGTTTTTGTTTTGGGTTTTGGTTTCTTTGTTTTGTTTTGTTTTTTCATATATTGCTTTGGTTACTGAAGGTATTTAAAATCTCTCTCTCTTCTCTCTCTCTTTGTCTCTCCCCCACCCAGGGCTTTGTACATGCCAGGCCAGTGCTCTACTACCACTGAGCTACACCTTTTTTTTTTTTTTTTTTTTGAGACAGGTTCTCAATAAGTTGTCCAGGCTAGCCTCAAACTTGGAATCCTCCTGCTCAGCCCCCTGAGTAGCTGGAATTACATGTGTACACCTGGCGCCTCTCTCTCTCTCTCTCTCTCTCTCTCTCTCTCTCTCTCTCTCTCCCTTTCTCTCATTTTATGAATTTTTAAATTTCTATAAAGCTACATGACTATAATTTTTCCCACAGTGGAAACATTTGAAAGGATTCTTCTGAGTGTAACATTTCTGAAGAACATGAAGAAATGTTCTACCCAGGGGCCACTCCAGAAAATTAGGAGCTCAGGCTGTCTGCAGCACAGTCTGTCTCACAACCAGTGTCCCCTGGCCTCCGTCTCACTGATTAACCAAAACTCCAAGCTACTGCTACCCGAAAAGCCACTTCCAGTGCTAGGGTCTCTGGGCCTGAGTGGGAAGCCGGAAGGGATGCTGTCTTCCCATAATATTAGCAACATTGCTTAGCAACAGCATCCTTCAAAGCAAGAACCAGCAGACTCTCCAAAAGTCTATTCTGTTTGGCTCTACAAAGAACAGAGTGGTTTCTTTATGCATGTATTATTTATATACTGTTTTATATGCCCAGTAACGCAGTCTGTGCCTGGCTTCTTTGGGAGATGACGAATTACGCTTAAATGAAATTTCCAGTCAACTAGAGCTCTGAGGAGCAAAACTTTGTGTTTGCTTGCTTGCTTGCTAGTTTGCTGTTATTGTAATGACCTTGCCTCGAAATTTATCTAAAATGTCTTATGTACTGTTGTCCTTTTCAAAGACATGTTTAGGAAGCTTTTCAAGGTGACTCAGAATCATTATCAATATCAACTACTCTAGTGAACTGAAACGCAGTTTTGAACTGACAAATCATTGAAGTGAGAGACCCATTTGGCCCTGCACTTAGTGTCCCCAAACAGCTGTGGAGCAAAGACACCACAGTGAGGAAATAAAACCACAGACCTTGCCAATAAAGAAGCCTGAGTTGGAATCCCACCTTCAGTTTTTACTATCTACGTGGCCTCTGGCTAACCACTAACCTCTCTGTGCCTCAGTCTCTTCATCTGTAAAATGGGAGTACCCACAGTGCCCTCCTCCTAGGGTTATCTCAAGGACTCCAGTGAATATATAAGGTCCACACAAAGATTTGTATGAAAATGTACACAGCAGTTTTTATTCAAAATAGACAAAGTCTGAAAATAGCCCAGGTATCTAAACAAATTGTGGTCCATCCACCCAGTAGAAGACCATTCAACAATAAAACGATACACACAATCCCATGTATGAATTTCAGAAACATCATGCTGAGTGAAAGAAACCAGACATAAAATGCACTTCCTATAGGATTCCATTTACAAGAAATTTTAAAACAGACCATCTAAAGTGCAAAAAAAAAAAAAAAATTAGAATGGTGGCTGCCTCATATTGTGTGAGATTTTTCTGGATAGATGGAAGTCTTCTGTATCGGAATGGCACGGAGGGTCCATTTGCCCAAATGTAGGATTACGTTTTGTGCATTTCAATGCATGTAAATTTTACTTCAGAAAAAATAGTCAAAACCGATACTAACAGTAATAACGAGAATAGAGTGGGGATGTAGACCGAGGAGAGGAGACAAGATGAAACAAAAATGGCAGAGGAGACTGGGGATGTAGGCCTATGGTAGGACACATGCTTAGCAGGTGCAAGGCACTGAGTTTGATTCCCAGCACTCCCCCAAAAAAGGCAGATTGTTAGTGATTGTTGAAATTGATGGGGGTGGGGCAAGGAGCTCGTGATACTTTACTGTTGCTATTTTCTATTTACTTCTTTAATATTTTTACTATTTTCTGTTTACTTTGTAAGCCACACAATTTCCATCTTAAAAGATAATGCTCATAGTGGGGGGGGACAGACAATAATGAACAGCTTAAAATATTATTTTTTTTCTGTTCATGATTTTTTTTTTGGGGGGGTACTGGGGATTGAACCCAGGGGTGCTTAACCACTAACCCACATCCCCAGTCTTTTTATATATATATTTTATTTAGAGACAGGGTCTCGCTGAGTTGCTAAGTGCCTCGATAATTTGCTGAGACTGGCTTTGAACTCACGATTTCCCTGCCTCATCCTCCCGAGCTGCTGGGATTATAGGCATCCACCACTGCACCCAACTATTCATGAATGTTGTGTAAGGTCTATTTTAATTTTGCAAATAAAATGAAAAGATAGGGACCGGGTGTTTAACTCAGTGGCAGAGCACTTGCCTAGCATGTGTGAGGCCCTGGGTTCAATCCCCAGCAGTGAAAAAAAAATTCATCATAATAATAAAATAATAAACTTATCAAAAATGCTAAATAAGAGTGCCCGTGAAAGCACCCTCCATCGCTCTGTAACTGGCCCAGCTCCCTGTGCTGCGCTGCATCCTTGTGCTCCCAGGGACTGCTGCGTCTGTCCCTGCCATTCACTGGGAATCCAAATAACAAAGCTTGATAGAAATGAGAAGCAAGCACCAAAGGGGTTTCTGACCCCAACTGCAGAACCCCTCTTTGCTTTCCCTCTCCCCTTCTGACTTGGATATATTTGCAATGTACACGAGTTTTAGGAAACACTGGGGCGCTGCTATGTGTGAGAGTGTGTGTTTCCCACGGTTCAAGCAAGGGGCCGCTGCAGTGAGCCAGGTGCTTGGGGATGGGGGTGCCAGGCAGTGTACAAGCCGAGACCAGAAGAATAGGGCCTCTGGTCACCTTTGATTCAACCACATGGGGATCATCACATGGACCGCAGACACTACTCACACATCTGGTCAACCAAAAAAGGCACAGGTTGGGGGGTTGGAGATGTGGCTCAGTGGCAGAGCATTTACCTAGCAAGCAGGAGGCCCTAGCTTCAATCCCAAGCAACACACACACACACACACCATAGATTAGGGGCCCATCTACTCAAATCCTGGTAAATTCTCATTTGTTTCCCTGTCACCTGAACTAATCTCTTTCTTCCATCGGTCCCTGAATAACTGTGGATTGAATAGTTTTTCCAGTGTGAGGGGGAGGGGGAAGGAGACTGCCACTACTGAGGGGTGTAATCAAATCCTCTCTGCTTAGCCCACAAGGATTTCCTCCACAACAGACTCTGGACTCTAACTCATTGATGGATCTTTCCCACCCTGACATTAAGTCCTTTTAGCCTAAAAGACAAACACAAAGCTCATCTTCTCTGTTGACACAGACACCCAGAGCTTTTGGCCTGCTGGGAGTTGAGCTCTGAGCCTCCCACTGAGCAGCTGCAGGTCTGCCAATTGCAAGTTTTCTCCCAAGCCTTCTTTCCTAGGCCCTTCCACCAAAAGAAAGTTCTTCCAGCTATCTAGCCTGCATATCACTCCTGCTGTAGTCTAAGCTCCCTAGTGCGCCAGCCCCCCTCACTCTGTAAGCAACTCCCTCTGCAATCTTTGTGGGGGATGTGGGGCTGTGTTTTTAGTTCCTATTATTCCAACCCACCCAAGTCCCAAAAGCAACTTCAGAAACTACACTGGCTGGATTCCTTTCACCCCACGACTCCAAACTCTCTGCTTCCATCCACGGTCACCCCTGCCCAGGGCCCCTCACTCACTGAGTGTCACAAGACAGGATCAGGGACCCTACAGAAGAATAAAACATCCAACCCAAATAGATTCTTTGGGCGTATTTCAAATCGGCTTTTCAGAGAAATCGCAGGCCTCTGGAGACACTGGAGTAGACAGAAAGTTGTCCTTTTATAAAAATGAAGTTTATTGGGCTGGGGTTGTGGCTCAGCGGTAGAGCGCTCGCCTAGCACATGCGAGCACATTCGAGGCCCTGGGTTCGATCCTCAGCACCACATAAAAATAAATAAATAAATAAATAAATAAATAAAAGTTTAAAAAAATGAAATTTATTACTAATTTTCACATCAGTAAACAGCAAATGCATACAGGCTCCTCCATCTGACATCCCCCTCTTCTGAGAAAGATTTCCATAGGAAGAAGAAATTGGGGGTCAGACACCTGGCCCAGAGATGACCATAGGTGACATCATCCTCATTACAAGACAGCCCTCAGAAGCCCAAGGCCGCATTCCTGGGTTAAATTCTATGTGAGCTTCAGCCCTCTTGCCCTCTTTGAGTCTCAAACTGAATGTGCAGCTCCCATATTTAGTTAGACATTTAATAAAATTTGTATGATTTTAGCTGGGCTCGGTGATGCATGTATGTAATCCCAGCCAGCCACTCGGGAGGCTGAGGAAGGAGGATCATGAGTTCAACGCAGCCTCAACAATGGCAAGGCACTAAGCAACTCAGCGAGACTTTGTCTCTAAAATAAAATACAAAATAGGGCTGAACATGTGGGTCAGTGGTTGTATGCCCCTGAGTTCAATCCCTGGTACTAAAAAAAAAAAAAAAAAAAAAAAAAAAAAGTATGTTCTTTTTCCTGTTATCTTGTCTCTCATCAGTTTATTTGATAGACTATTATCAAGTCTTCAGAGGCCTTCTCTTCAGCTACATGGGTCACAAATGATGGGTCACAGCTAATAACTAAAAAAGAAAGTTTGCACAAACTTTCCTTCTATTGAATATATTCGATCAGTTTCAAGGTCACAGGGAGCTGGTGGGGGGTAATCTGTCCTGTGCACCTCCATCCATCATACATTTTGTGGCAGAGGGACATGTGGAGAAGGGTGTTCCAATACAGTGTCCAGGCAAGGCAAGCAGTGACCTTCATGTGTCCCCTAGTCAGCGATGAAACTGTTCTCTTTGTGATGTCGAGAGCCTGGGCATTGTAGCTCAGTGGTAGAGTATGTGCCTAGTATGCACAAGGCCCTGGTTCCATCCCCAGCACCATGAGTAAAGGAAAGAGAAAAAAAAAATGATGTTGTGAAAGCAAAGCTCTTAACTCTCATAATGCACCTGGAGCCTGAGCAATCTCAACCTGCCCTTCTGTCCCTAAGGCGGTGAAATGCCAGAGAGTAAGTGCCCGCAGGGAACCCCATCGTCAATGTAATATAGTCAAACCATCCAGTGGGGAAAGTTCTTGATTTCCTTTTTGTTTTTAGAGATGGGCTCTCACTGAGGAAGAATGGAAGGAAAAAAGATAGAAAAAGTAAAAAAAATAAATAAAGCCAGGCATGGTGGTGCACACCTGTAATCCCAGCCACTGGAGAGGCTGAGGCAGGAGGATCACATGTTAGAGGGCAGCCTGGGCCCAACTTAGCAAGGCCCTGTCCTAAAATAAAAATAAATAAATAAATAAAAAAGTCTGGGAATCTAGCTCAGTGGTGGAGCACCCCTGGGTTCAACTTTAATCTAAAAGACTTGGGCGGAAGTTTCAGACCTCTTCTCCCCATGCCAGTTTTTCTTCCATGCTTATCCTTCTCAAACTCTTGAAAAATCTGTAAATCTTAAAGCTACTGGAAATCCACTTAAAAGTTACTGTAAATTCACTTGCTTATGAGAACTGCCCTGTGCACTGCTAATTAGCCTTGGCAATACACGAACACATATATTTTTAGAATCGAGTGAACAAAGGGAGGTATGTATGACATTTAGGAAACCTGTAACATAGAGTGCATTCCAAACATTAGCTTTGGGCCAGCTAAAGCAGACGACGTCAACTCAAAGATGCTGAGAATGACCAGACCACCAAAAAACATCTAATCATCACCATCCCCACATGCCTTCCCAAACATCTGCCCCTCACAGCATTTCCTTTATAAGAAGAACCTAAATCTCCTTCTCACTCCTGGAAGTCCCCATTCTGCTCTGAGAGCGCTTATCTTTACCTTTCAGTCTCCAATAAAGCTCTTCCTCTTTGCTAAAACCTGATGCATCCTTAAATTCTGTGTCCATCACTTAGAAGATTGGAGGAGAGGTCTCCTCTGCCGGTGGAAAGATCTCCCCAAAACCCCTTTCCTGTGGCATCATTGTGTGGCTCCAGCTGGCCTTGAACTCCTGGGCTCAAAGGACCCTCCTGCCTCAGCCTTCCAAGTGGTTGAAACTCTAGACACACACCCCTGTGGCCAGTTTCCAGTGGGGAAATTAACCGACCTGCTCTCTTGGCTAAAAGAATATCCCCCCAAAAAATGTCACCTTCCCAGAGAGATGTTCCCTGACCATTCACCTAACATACACCACCTTGATTATTCTGCACCTGGCCCCTGGCTTCTTTCCTTCATGACAATAACTCCAGCTTGAGCTTTTGGGAGATTTGTTGTTTGGTTGGTTTGATCTGGTTTGGTTTTGGTTTCTGTCTGTTTGCCCCAGTGGAAACCATGGAATAGATACCATTTATGTTTTGTTTTGTTTTAATTAATTAATTGGGTTTTTTTTACATAAATGAAGCACAATTTTTCGTTTATCTGTTTGCACATGATGTAGAGTCACACCATTCATGGCAATCATACCCATACATAGGGGGTAATAATATCCATCTCATTCCACCATCTTATACACACACACCCTCTCCTCCCCTCCCTCCCCTCGGCTCAATCCTAAATTCCTCCATTCTTCCCTTGCCAATTATGGATAAGCATCCACTTATCAGAGAAAATATTCGGCCTTTGGTTTTTTTGGGATTGGCTTACTTCACTGAGCATGATACTTTCCAACTCCATTCATTTACCCATAAATGCCATGACTTCATTCTTGGTTAAGGCTGAGTAATATTCCACTGTGTGTATATATACCACAGTTTTTTTTTTAATCAATTCATCTATTGAAGGGCATCTAGGCTGTTTCCAAGTATAGCTATTGTGAATTGAGCTGCCACAAACATTGAGGGGGCTGCATCATTCTAGTGAGCCGAATAAATGGGCTAAGGAAATGAGCAAACACTTCACAAAAGATATACAATCGATCAACAATTTCATTAAAAAAAAAAGGTTCAACATCTCTAGCAATTAGAGAAATGCAAATCAAAACCACTCTAAGATTTCATCTCACTCCAGTCAGAATGGCAATCATCAAGAATTCAAACAACAATGAGTGCTAGTGAGGATGTGGGGGGAAAGGCACACCCATATATTGCTGGTGGGACTTAAAATTGGTGCAATCCATCTGGAGAGCAGTATGGAGATTCCTTAGAAAACTTGACCCAGCTCTCCCACTCCTTGGTCTATACCCAAAGGACTTAAAGCCAGCTCACTATAGTGATGCAGCCACCTCAATGTTTGCAGCAGCTCAATTCACAATATCCATGTGTGTTTTAGCGATCACCATCATCTGCCCCAATCCACCCCTAGTTTAGAATGGTGCCAGACACTCTCTAATCCTCAATAAATGTTGAGAGAAAGAAGGAAGCAATGGAGAGAAAGAAGAGAGATGGCCTCTCTCCCCTGCAGGAGGAGTCTGAGCTTCCTTTGCCCCAGAAAAACTGTCCTAGGCTTTTGACTTGATGGAACGGAACTGGCCAAAGGGGAGCGGAAGACAGAACTAGTCTCAGAGATGGAGAGCCCCCTCTACCCTCTCACAGGGTGGGAAGACTCCAATGGGGGTGTCTAAAAGGATGCATATGTTAAAACCCCTGACCCCATCGGCTCCACCCCATGAGGCTGCCAAGGAGAAACCTCCAAGCGGTGGCTTAGGACATCCCTTATTCCACTCCCTGGCTATTAAATAACCCTGGGAGGGGGAGGATTCTAAAACCAGTGCCTTCCATGCCATCCCTAGAGAGTAGGGCCAAGCCTTACTTTCAAGACAATGTTTAGGAAAATAGAAAGCTGGGGGTGTGGCTCAAGGTTAGAGTCCTGGCCTGGCATGCACAGTGCTCCGGGTTCCACCCCTTTGCACCATAAGAGGAGAAAGGACTGAATCTTGATTCACATCCAAGGCTGGGAGGCCTGATCCCTGCCTTTTACCCAAGAATGGGAACTTAGAACTTTTTAAGGTGGAACCAGATCAACTGGTGACCTGGTCAGCTCTCTTGCCCCCACCTGTGGAAATGAAAAAGTTGCCCCAGGTGCTGAGGTAAACCAGACAACATGCCTGTAGGGGCCCCATGTAGCATGGCTTTCCCAACCTCTGCAGAGAGGTTCCAGGCTCAGACCTCCACAGAGGCTCCCCTCGAAGGTCTCCTGCCCCACCTCCTAGAAACTTGCCTGTTGCACAGGCTGTGGGGCTGGAGGCCCAGGAGAGAAGGGAGAGGGGAAAGGTCATGACCTCAGGAAGTCGGCACACCTATCCCCAGAACGATGACAGCTCTTCTGGGATGTGTTTGGGACTTCTCAGTGACTACGTCTGTCACTCCTGTTCTGTCTTAGGAGGTTTGGGGACCAGGGCAGGATGTGAGCTTGAGGCCCATATTCTCAACATCCTCCCACCTTCAGAATTTCTAGCATTCCTGGATGGCTTTCCTGGTTTTTAAAAAATGTTCACACACCTTTGGTAAGTTTTATCCACTTAATGATTTTCTGAAGTGAACTTTTAAGCTTTGTTTTACTTCTTTATTTGTCGCGACCCCTTGCCCGCAAGGAAGACGCAACTCAGGAATCTTCTCTCAGCAGTTTATTCAGGTCCTTGATACTTTTTCTTCTCTCCCCCGGATGCCCCTCCCAGCCTTAATAAATCACCTCAAGCCCCAATGCGAAGCTGCCACGTGGACTTTTCTCACAGGGTGCCAAGTCACAGCGTGCCAACTCATTCTGATAAGGAGTTGTTTGTCACAGACTACAGGGGAAACCAGCGCCATCTTGTAATGGCGGCCACAGTTCACAGAAACGGCTCACCACAGTTCCCCCTTTTTTGTTTTATTACGACAATACAGGCGAGAGTAGAGGTCCTATCCCACTGTGCAGAAGTGGCTGCATAGTATGGCTCAGCCCTAAGGAGGCGCCTTCCCCAGATCCGAGGCCATATCAGCCGACGCCTTTTTTCGTGGGGCGGGGCGTGGATAAGGTGGGGTAAGGAAGGACGTCAAACCCGCATGCAATAGGACATGCTCTCCTTGAGGTCCACTCCAAGGATCACTCAAGTGCAGTGCCTTGCCTCGCATCCTGTACCGTGACGATGGTGGACGGAGGGGGATAGCCGAGGCTGAACTGTGGCTGTGTACAATGACAAACAAGTTGACAGCACCCTGAAAGAAAGGCACGGACTTTAAAGCGATAGAGAAGCACTAGTGTGGAAACCCATCTGCGTGCAATGGCAGCAAGACCGGCAGAGTGCAAGGACTTTCCACCACTAAGAGAATAGCGAGGAAAGACATGTCGATCCCAGTGCAATGTTATAACAACTTGGGGTGCAATGACCATGTCAAAGATTTACTTTTTAAGATGCGAAAGCCAGACCTGTGGCGAGTTGCCGTTTTCTAAAGCAGCAAGAGCTTGTATGATCATAGCCTTATCGTGAGCACTGCGGGCCTTGAGGCGACAGAGAAACCACAAGCAGAGAAACATACCGAAGCAACACATTGCATCAAAAATGCCTATTCCCACCCACTCCTTAAAAAAGGAAAAGGCAGATGACAACCAATTGGTAAATTGACCCAAGGTCACTGGATTGACATGGGTGTTATTCAAAACAGCAATCTGAGTTAGTTGAGACTGGATCAAGTTTTCTGCTTCCATGGACCAGGTTCCGGATAGATATTCTCCGATGATGCATGAGGCATTTCTGGAATCATAAAATCTGACAGAGGTTATACATAAATGTGCTCGTTGATCAATACAACCCAAATGTACTAGGTCAGACAATTCCTCAACTTGAGCTTGAAGTAACTCTATCCTTTGATTAGCAGCCAAAATCCCAGATAAAATGTGTTGATTAATTCTACTTTGAGATTTAGAAATTACTTGATTGTATTTTTACTGAAAAGCAAATTTATACTAAACACATTTATCTCAAATATCTGTAACTGAAAAAACAGAGTATCTGATAAATGTAAATATAAAACTTAAATTATAGGTTTTCTGTTGAAGAAAAACAATTAGGCAAATATATATTAACTAATCAATTAGGCATGTGCTAATTAATTTATAGATTAACAAATATAGGTTATCTAAATATCTAAAATATATATATAAAGAATAAGAACATAACTTATAATTGTATTAACTTTATGTAACCACGTGGTCTTAAAATATTTGGATCCATTTAAATTTATTTTTAACTAGGAGTGCACTCTTCTATGTGACGTCACTTGATGTAACTGAAATAAGATCCTTGAGTATACATTTTTATTTTTATAGTTAGCAATGAAAATAAGGATTTTTTGGTCATCACAGGAACTTTGCCGGCTTGTTCCTGTGGCGAGCAAATGCATCCTCATAACCTTCAAAATTAAAAGTAAAATATAAAGAAGCATATTTGAGATCTCTCATCAATAGAACATTATTCAGTAACACAACTATAGAGAAAAAGTCAGGTTATTTAACTTAGAATTAGCTTAAATTTAGGACTGTAACATAGAAACCTGTGGAATTAAATTTTGTCTGAAAAAGATATCTTTCATTAGCATTTACAGGTAGGCATTTTGTTGTAAAAAAAATACAGGCTCTGAGCAGCTCCGGTAGAAACCTGAAACACAGCAGTACAGGTTAGTGGCTGGAAAGCGGGACTAGAAGTCCTGTCTGAGTGACTGTGGAAGAACCAATCAGAAGCCCGCAAAAGTGTGGGAGGTGGGACCAGGAAGCAGCTATGCCGGCCAGGCACCCCATGGTTACCATGGTGATGCAAACAACATGGAGTCTGGTGCCCATTTTCAGGGCAAAAGTTCTCCAAGTTTTCTTAGCCGATTGTATTTTGTTTGATTTTGTCTGCATTTTCCCCCGCCTGGCCAAGATCTTACTGCGGTAGCAGCTTGTTCTGTCTCTGCGACCTGCGGTTGCAGTTGTACATCCTGTACTTCCTGGCATTCCCCTAGGGAGTCTACAGATAGAAAGGGGTTGGTCCGTGGGAGGTGACAAAGTCGCCCACTCCCCGGGGCACCATTCCGTCCCTGGATTGCCCAGTAGACCTTGGGGCGGGCCCCTGTTCCCGTTTTGAGGGCAGCGGCCAGAACCTGTCCAGTAATATGAGCTCCATCAATATCTTTACAAGCTCGAATCATGTCATCAACACTCTTTGCTCTGGTAGATTTAATGGCATTTTGGCAATAGGAATTTGCATATTTAAGAGCCAATTGCTTAAAGACCAGCGTGGCTTGTTCCAAGTTAGGGAATATTTTTCCTGCTACCTGCATCAATCAGGCAATGAAGTCAGAATAAGGCTCAGAGGGTCCTTGAGCAATTTTTGAAATTTTTGTTTTAGCATTTGAAATAGGTAGAGCCTTCCGAGCCTGAATGGCTGCTGTAGCTATCTGAGCATAGACCCCAGGATTATAATTAATTTGTTGATTTATGATAGCATATAATCCCAAGCCTGTTAACATTTCAAGGTTACGCCGTGGGAAGCCGGCGTCCTGATTGACTCGGGCTAGCTCGCGACACCTCTCTTGATTTTCACTTTTCCACAACAAAAAATCCCCTCCGGACAACACAGCCATGCAAAGCTGTTGCCAGTCACTAGGTGTCGGCTGATTGGCAGGGGTCTGTAATTAGTAACTGCCTCCTTTAGTTGTTAAATATCCTTAAAGGTTAGAGGAACATGCACTCTGGCCGGCTGTCCATCCAAGTTTTCAATTACTGGGAAGTTTGGGCCGTCTTAGGCTGCCACTGAACACCCCCCAGCCTTCTGGGGTTGTCCTTGTCCCAATCAGGGTTATAAGGAGGGAGCGTGACAGCGATCGGGGCTGTAGGTGCTTTAAATCTTGACTTTTTCAATCGACCCTCCAGTTCCTCTATCTCCCTTTCCAATTTTTCCTCCTGCCAGCTGTTACCATGGAGCCCAGTTAGTAACTCCCTTATCTTAGAAATGTAGTCAGCACTGTGAAGCCCAGCTCAAGGCCAGAGGCCTTGTTACATATTTTTGTGAAAAACTAGTAAGGGAGTGTCCAGTGCCTGGAGTGCTGATTTTTTCAGACAGTAGCCAAATAAAACAGGGCAACATGAAAATAGGAAGTTTATCTACATTAAACCTTTTTGTAGAGATTCTTTTGCTGAAAGTCCTAAAATAAGCCATGGTGAATATTCTGGAGAAGGTCAATTAAGACTTTTCTGTGGGCCTGATAGGGAGGGGGAAGATGAGAAGGCGGGGTTGAGAGCGGCTAGGGTGGATCCAATTCCTCAGAACTCTCCGAGCTACTTGTGTCCTTGGGAGTTTTTAACTCAGTCAAGTCCGGATAGAGCCTTCTCCTCTGTATAACTTCAGACTCCCTTATCTGTTTACCACTCTTACTCCTAAGACTTTCTGCTACCTCGCTATGTGACCCCTCTGATTTTTCTTCATGCAACTGCTCAAGAATGGCCTGACCTTTGCTCACAGCTTTTTGGCATTTACCATCCATTATACACCCCCTCACTAATTTCCAAAGCGGAATGGTACTGCCCCTTAAAGTTCCTTGTTTGTAAGCGAAATCCAGATCTTTCCCTAATTTGTCCCAACTAGGTATAGTAAGGCTGCCCGAAAATGCAAACCACGGCGCAGCAATATCTGTCTTCTGTAAAAATCTCTCTAAAGTACTACGTTTCACTTCCAGGCCCTTGGAACGTAACAGGTTATCTAGGGCCAGGAGAAGCGGACTTGAAGATGCGACACCCATGACACAACAACAAAAGACGCACAAAAAACAACAAGAGATACCACAAAAAACAAAAACGAGATGACACAACAAAAGAAACACAGAAAACAAAAGTGAAAGTACACAGTGCAGCTGCAATAAATATGAGGCTCTCTCTTTCTTTGTAGAGGAGCTGACCCCGCTTTGGACGCGGATCCCACGTATTGGGACTATCCCTGCTTTCATAGCAGATCCCACTCACCTGGGACTAACCGGTGCACCACCCCTGACTGACTGAAAGTTCTGGTTCCCGGGTCTCGGCGCCACTTGTCGCGACCCCTTGCCCGCAAGGAAGACGCAACTCGGGAATCTTCTCTCAGCAGTTTATTCAGGTCCTTGATACTTTTCTTCTTCACCCCTGGATGCCCCTCCCAGCCTTAATAAATCACCTCAAGCCCCAATGCGAAGCTGCCACGTGGACTTTTCTCACAGGGTGCCAAGTCACAGCATGCCAACTCATTCTGATAAGGAGTTGTTTGTCACAGACTGCAGGGGAAACCAGCGCCATCTTGTAATGGCGGCCACAGTTCACAGAAACGGCTCACCACAAGTACATCCAAGATTCAGCTTTCAACTGATACTTGCTTTTATTATTTAATTTTTAAAAATCAAATTAAGGTTATGCTTATCTCCCCAAATGTTCTATTTCCCTTGCAGAGTAGTTCAGCAAGGAGTCCTCCAGGCTCCGTCTTCTCTCAGTTATCTTCTCTTTAACTCTGCTCTCTTCCCTCCTGCAGCAGACCATGTCCTCATGTCCCTACAAGATCCTTGCAGCATCTTCAGGACCAGACCAGTCCCTCCTTTTCTGTTTTATCCCACTGAGAGTTTCCACAGTAAAAGTTTTCATTTTATAGGAATTGCATTTTTAATTATTGTTGGATGAACATCATCATCTCCCTTAAAAATGGAATTAGCGTAAGGACAGGAAATGCGGATTTTTATTTATTATTTAATACTTAGCACTGTGGCATAAATTAGTGAGGATTTGAAATAGGTGCTGAATGAATATTGGATAAACAAATGAATTATTGGAAATGCCATTGAATATGAAATTTTCAGCAAAACCAATCTTTCCCCAATTTGTTTTGTCTTTCGCAAGGAAATTGGTCTTCTTTTTTTTCTTATAAATATTATAATATTTTTCAAGAATGGCTCACATTACTGATTTTTCCCTGCATTGTGACTCAATTTAACTACTTCTTCTCACAAATTCATCCAATTCAATAATCTAGTCAGTTTTTAGACATCTATCTTTTGAGAATCAGCTTTTCCCCATCTCTTCTGTTTTTTTTTTCTTTTTAGATACATGAAGATCTGCAGAAGAGAAGTAATAAGAATTTAGCTAGAGAAGAGACTTTAAGTACCAACAGTTATTAGTCAAACCTGCAAAAGAATAATATCCATTAGGCTTGCGTAGGCACTTGGGGACTGGACTCTGCTATAGCCAACAGGATAAAATCCAACCAGACTGGAGGGCACAGTACCTGGTAATCACAAGAGCAGGTGTTTGGTGACAGGCCAGTTTGCCCTTTGAACACAGATAAACAGATGGTCTCTGTTATAAAAAGATTAAGAGCAGTAGTTCTCCAGATTTAGGGTGCATCACCCAGAAAGCTTAGTGAAAATACAGATACACAGGACTTAATTTTGTGATTCTGTAAGTTTAGGTTATACCCAGGATTCTGTGTATTAAACTGATCCCCAGAAAAATTTGAGGACCCAATGACTTTTTTCAGAAGTTTTACAAATTTAAGAAACATTAAATTCCTTTTCTCAAGTATATTGAACTTTTGCTAATGAATGAATACTTTCTCTCTCTCTCTCTCTCTCTCTCTCTCTCTCTCTCTCTCTGTGTGTGTGTGTGTGTATGTGTGTGTGTGTGTGTGTGTGTGTGTGTGTGTGTATACATGCATAACTCTTTGAATTAAGAGAATTTTATATACTTGTACATAGAGGATGCTTACACTAGGATATTGAGCTGGGTTTCAATGTGAACCATTTCTTTAACAAATAAAAAAGCAGATAATACTTTACTTAAATTTCCAATAATCTTTAAAGTCTAATTTGAAGTTTTCAGCAACCCATTATGGTCAGTTAAGCATAAATTTTCTGAACATTGAAAGTTGGATCTTCTGGTGAAGCTCATGAACCATTCCCTGCTTGGAATTCAGTTTTCCTAATGCTGAAAGTTCTTGCCAACAAAAATCCAGACTTAAAGGCTGAGGACACTTTCAGTTTCTGTATCTCTGAGATCTTGCACTAGACATTCTGGATTGTGTAAATTTTGCCTTCTCCATTCCCAATCATTTAAATACATTTTGAACAAACAAATGAATTTTTATATACAGGATCATCAAGATGTCACTTTTAATTTCAACTTCTTTTTTTTATTGGTTGTTCAAAACATTACAAAGCTCTTGACATATCATATTTCAAACATTAGTTTCAAGTGAGTTATGAACTCCCATTTTTACCCCAAATACAGATTGCAGAATCACATCAGTTACACATACACATTTTTACATAATGCCATACTAGTAACTGTTGTATTCTGCTATCTTTCCTATCCTCTACTATCCCCCCTCCCCCCATCTTCTCTTTCTAAATGTCTTCTTTGATATAATGAGAGCAACTAAGAATAGAGCAGGGAGGAAGAGCAGGAAGAAAATATTAACATTAAACAGAGACACGAGGTGGGAGGGAAAGGGAGAGAAAAGGGGAATTGCATGGAAATGGAAAGAGACCCTCATTGTTATAAAAAACTACATATAAGAGGTTGTAAGGGGAATTGGAAAAAAAATAATTTCAACTTCTTAAAGACTGTTATTAAAGCTCAAGATCATTTCCTGACTCTATAATGGAAGTAACGGAATAGAGACAGATCTAAGAGAGGTCCATATGGTGTTTAATTTTGAATTTAAGTGCTCTATCTCCAAAATTTGATTTTATTCCTATATTGCTTAATAGGTTTACTCTCTCACAATTTGGGGAGTATGAGTCTCTAAGATCTTCCCATGTCCATCTGCTATAGGTCAGAGTAGAAACAACTTATTGCTTATTGTGCTTGTTGAGAGAGGAACTCAGCATTGCTGCCTGTGTGCAATATATTTTTTCATGTGAACAAAATGCTGATGACAAGTTTTGAAAACATTGCTTATTTAAATTTGAATTTCCAAAGAAATAAATAGTTCATGTTTAAATAAAAGTATACATAGAGTGATATTCTTTTGAAAGGTATATAATAGTTTATATTTGAATATATTGTTATTAACAGATAAATAGCAATGGACTATGCCATCTGTTGGTGATGCCTTGGGCTGTAAGAAACCTAAATTATCTATATTTGACAGTAATTTAAATAAATTGTATTGTTTCAAGCATCGGGAAATGGCAATCCAGAGCTGATACAGGGCCTCAGTGAATCGGCAAGGTCCTGGACTTTTCCTTTTAGGGATCCAGTGCAATGCAGAACAGCCTAGGATCTGGAAAAGGCCATCTGAGCTGTTGGGAAATGAGATAGAATACCTTGGGTCTACCATTTGCCCATTATTTCCCACTTCTGAAGTTGCAAGTGAGTTGTCAGTGGTCCCCTCTTTCTGCCTTCTTTCACCAGTGGTTTATCCAAACCTTTGCATATGCATTGGACACAGGAGTAAGAAAGACAAGACCCAAAGTTTTCTCCCAGAGAAGCTTTATTTAACATTGGATGGGGATTTTTGCCAATATTTCATTGTTCACAAGTGCGCCACCTGTCATCTATAGATGAAAGAAAGCTGGAGAAGCAAGGATTTTCAGCTAAATAAAATGAGATTGTTTTCATTTGCAGGAAGGGACAACCAGTATCATATAAATAGTTACAAGTGGCTGCCACAGGGAATAATTAGATGAAGAAAGAAAAAAAGAAAGGGAGGAAGGGAGGAAAGGAAAGGAAAAGAAAAAGAAAAAGACCAAATAGGCATGAGCTTTGGATCCAGATTAACAGTGTTGTAGATTTTTAGCCCAAAGATCAAATCTCAGCAGCAAGAGTTTGATGAAAAGAAAATACTCTCTTTGATCTATGACTACACCCAATTCTGCACAACACTTTTCAGAGTCAGAGTTGGCTGTCTGCCATATGACTACTAGTGGAAATAATTCACTTATCTTTGCATTTATCCTATTACAGTTCCTGTATCAATGCTACATAAAACATTGATAGCGTTGTACGGTCTTCACAACACTTTCTCAGAAAAATAGATGGAAAATGCAATTAAATATTTATAGCCTATAGCAGTATTTCCTCAGAATAAAAGATTGATTAGTTTTTGTTTGAGAGATGAAGATGTTTATTCATTGGTTATAAATTAATAAATCAATTTAGCTATGTTTATTTTCAAAATTTGTTGAGATTCCTTTGTGTGAATAGTTTCATTTTATGATAGTTGTAGTTGCTTTCCTGAGTTTTGAATACTGATATTGGGACTATGTAATAGATATGCATATTTAAGATCTTTTTATATAATGTTATTTAGTAAAAAAAAGGCTTGTATTGATTAAATTAACATATATAGAGAAAAATAGAAATAAACTCGGTTGTTATAACAACATAAATATTATCTGAGTCTCTTGATTTAGGATTTGAACAATTTATACATATTAGTTAAAAATTAAGACTCTAATTACATATACATGTAATAAAGGATGCTGTCAAGCAAAACATTTTTGACCATCAGCCACACAGACATAATTCATTTACATTTTATTATTAAAGAATATACTTACTTTTTTTCTAATTTGTACATTATAATTGTAGTTTCACATCATATATCATTCAGTTTACCCACATTAAAATGATAATTAAAATACCTGTGAAAATTAATAAATTGAAATATATATAGAAAATATTTGGGACATATTGATCTTATTTATATCTAGCAAACTAGTAATATTATTTTTTAAAAAAATCATATTATTTGCAAGTAAGGACAATTCAGATTTTCTAGTGTTTTTTTTTGTTAATTTTTGTGCATTAGTCACTAACTAGAATTCACAGTACACTATTGAATAGCACTGGCATATTTTCCTTATTCCTGACTTCAATGGAAATACTTTTTAAACTAAAATTATTTTAAAAAGCAATTTGCTGAATTTTATTTTGTATCTTTTTCAATTTGGGCCGCTCTAAAACTGAGTGGCTTTCAAAAGTAAAACTTTATTTCTCAAATTCTGGAGACTGGGAAATCCAAGACCAAGTTGCCAGGATATTTTGAGTCTGGTTAGTGCCTTCCCCTAGTTTGCAGATGGCTGCATTCTTACTGCACCCTAGCATGGCAGTGTCTGAGAGAGAGATCCTGCAAGTCTCCTGTGTATCTTGCAATGCAACTAATTCTATTCACCAGAACTCTACCCTCCTACCTAATTACCTCCCAGAGGCCCAACCTTTAAATATTTTTGTGTAAAATTGTTGATATTCCCTGCTTGTAACTCATTCTTAAACATACAGGCATTCCTCTTTTCAATTCCCAGTGTTATTTATGTTTCTCTTCTCTCACCAGAGGATTATTAATTTTATTAGTCAGCTTATTAGTCAGTGCTTTTTTCACCATGGGATTACTAATTTTATTAGTCAGTTTGGTTCTTTCTTTTTTTCCCCTTTCATTAATTTATGCACTTAGAATATTAATTACTGACTGAGTGAGTTGATGCATGCCTGTGTGCATGCCTGTGATCCTAGTTACTTGGGAAGCTGAGGCAGAAGAACTACAAGTTCAAGACTGGCCTGGACAAAGCAAGACTTTGTCTTAAAATAAGAAGTGCTGGGGTTATCTTTTAGTAGTATAGTGCTTGCATTAGGCCCTGAAGTTAAACTGAGTACCCCCCCCCCCCCAAAAAAAAAAGAATTATTGTTCTCTCTGCTGTGTTGGTTGGATTTATTCTTCTGTTCTCCTTTTCAATTTATTAATTTTTTTCTTTAATTTTTTTCTAAACTAATCCTTTAGGTCTCATATAGTTCCCTCTGAGTTTTGCTTTCACCACATCTATAAATAGTAGCAGTATTTTATTTTTATCCACAGAGCAAAGGATTTTATAATGTGCATGAGGATCATTATGTATTTAGAAGAATATTTAATTTTCTCATCTATTATTTATCATTTTTTTGCTTATTTATGCTTAGAAGGTAGTAGAAAATATGGGATTGAAATTACAGGCATAGATTAACAATGAAGGCAAAAATTTGAGATTAATACTCAGAGTTAATATTTAAAGTCATGGAGTGGGTTCACTGATCTCTATGGCAACTGTGGAATGAGAAAAGAGCCCAAAATAGCTCTTAAAGTGTCTTGGAAGTTTTCTATTTATCTTTATTTTTTCCAATTTGCAGAACTTTTTCTTATTATTCCCCAAAACATTAAAATAACTATTTAGTTGGCCTAAGAGAGGGCTTACTTATCTTTCCCTTGGGGAAGCCTCATACAATTTGGCTGGAAATAGAAATAACTCTTCATTATCTTTTCAGTTCTAATTTAAGATATCTCTGTGGCAATAGAATCAAGGAGACCATTTGCTCTGGAGAGATGGCTGCCTGAGCTTTTAGTACTTTACTTTCTACAACCAGTACAGTATCCTGCCCGTTAAGTGCAGGTTTCATTTCCACCTTATATGATTCATAGAATGTTAGAAATGGAAGGGATCTTAGAAGTAGCCAATCAAACAGTATATTTTTTATAATTTCATTTTATAGTTTCTATTTGAGGAAAACATTCAGAGGAGTGATGTAACTTAAATTTCTTATTGCTATTTCTTCAATAACCTTGTCTCATCTACTTTTCTGCTGTTTTGCATCCCACTAAGGACCTTTATTTTATTTATTTATATATGGTGTTGAGAATTGAACCTAGTGCCTCATACATGTTAGGCAAGTATTCTATCACTGAGCCACAATCCCAGCCCCTTGTTTTGTATTTTGAAATGCAAATCTAATCATCTCATTATAGACCCACCTTGCCCATAAAGAAAGCTCTTGGATCTCCAAGGGCTTGCAAGATCTGTCCTGTCTCCCTGTCTTAGCCTTGCCTTGCCAGGCTTCTCTTGGCTCTTTGCTCTGCCATAATGCACTTTTCCTTCCTGATGCTTGCCCGCTTTAGGCATTTACATTTACCCTCTTGTCCTTCCTCTTACCCACTCAATTCCTACCTGTTTTTCAGATCTCAGTCTTTCAGCAGTCCTTTAAGAAAACACACCTTCACCCCCTGTCAATGTCTTTTATAAATCGGGTAAAATAATGGAAATAGAGTCTCCATTTTTTTTTAATTTTAATGTTTATTTTCACTTTTAGGAGGATGTGATTAAATTTGATAGTGTGCCCCACCCACTAGGCTATAAAGTCCATCAGCAAGCAGATAGAATGTCTTCAAATAAGCTATATGCAAAACCATATCTGACACAGGACGTTTATTCACTAATAAATATTTCCAGGTTACCAAGTAAACCAATTACAAGTCCTGTATCTTTCAAATGTATCAATCTGTATTATCAATAGAAACTCTGCAATGTACTGGTCACATATAGTTGTTTTCATCTCCATCAAAATTAGGCTGATTCATATAAATACTTCACTGGATTTTCAAATACCAAAGTCAATAAAAATGAATAATCATGAGACATCAGATTCTCATTAACTTATTGAAGACTTGCTAATTTCTAAAAATGCATTATATTGATTTATTTGACATGGTTTTCTATTGTTAAAACCATTTAGAATGCTCATTAAAAACTAATTTTAATTTATAATTAATCTTGTTTTCTGATTCAGTGTTGTTATATTAAAACAATATGATCATATATAATATAATTGAAGAACTCTTAACACAAAATGGTGTTTTCCTTGATAATCAAAATTTAATTTTCTTTAATCTGGAAGGCATTGCTTCTATTGGTGATAATATCAGTCTCATTATCAACATTATTGAGTGTTTATAAACCCCATGAGGAAATACATCAAAGTTGAAAAAAATTTAGATGTAAATAGTAAATAACAGTTACTTTAAAATGGATGTAAGGGCTGGGGATGTGGCTCAAGTGGTAGCGCGCTCGCCTGGCATGTGTTCGATCCTCAGCACCACATACCAACAAAGATGTTGTGTCCGCCGAGAACTAAAAAATAAATATTAAAAATTCTCTCTCTCTCTCTCTCTCTCTCTCTCTCTCCTCTCTCACTCTCTCTTTAAAAAAAATGGATGTAAGAAAAACACATTTGGATAATGGAAAATTGCCATTGTCATTAACAACTCCATTACTGCCTAGGTACCTCAGATGAGCTCTTTATATTTCTTATGGCATATCTAACATATATCTATTATGTATATGTTTCCATTAAAAAGAGGGAACACAGCTTATCTCAGTTGTGAACACATATAATGCTACAGAAGGAAAAAAAGAGATGTAAGATTATTAGTAATTGAAATGACCATTAAAATCAATAGCAGCTTTATTAGGCCAACTACGGATCTGTGGATCATTAGGTGCTCTTTACACTGCTGATTAAGTTTACAGGTGACATCACCTACTATCCTGCAGCTAAATAACCAAGTGGAATCTGAACTTGTTTCCCATATAATATATCCTTAATATTTTTCCTCTGAAAATCTTAAATAAAGTTCCTTTCTTGGGGAAAATGAAGTATATTTCCATTTCTGTTAAAAATGGAAATATACTTCACATTATTTCATATAATATACAAAAGCTTATTAAACTCAATGTTCATATTGAAACTTCAGGTCCCAAACTACTTGAGAGAGCAAACTGAACTCTCACGTTGGAACGTTTCTCCTTGTTCTTATGTTAGATTTTAATGCTTACAGGCATCTAAACATCCATTCTCGTCACAAAGGCAATCTTCACCAAACATCTGCAGAGACATTTGGGATGCTATTGTTATGAAAGGAATTGTCCAAGTGTGCATGATTTTATAACATACCATTATGGCTGGATTGATAGTCCTGAAAAAAAGAATTCTGAATACAGTATAATGCACTGTCTTAATCATCTGTCACTGTATATCAGATAAAATGACTTGTTTATCATAGAATTCTTCAGAATTGAAGTGTGAGTTGTCTTCTTGAGTTGCTAATGTTATGTCACCTGAAAAATTATTCATTTGCAATCAACTTATTCACTGAGCAAAGCATTATATACTCTGGAAGGACTCTAGCTATCTGTAAATCATTCTTTGATTTATACTTTTAAGGCAATAATTTGTTATCCTTCCCTCTCTCCATTATAGAAGGCAAAAACATAATGGCAGATTTTCATTTTTAAACTTACCTGCATATTACCTGCATCTTCTACTTCCTTAGATTATGGCTTTCAGGACTGAAAAGTTGAATAAAGTAAAATACCTGTTTTAGATGCAATACATAATTACACATACCCTATTAAACTCAAAATGGTGAGACAAGACATATATACATACATATATATGTATATATATATATATATATATATATATATATAAAACATATATATATAGTCATAAAAAATAGAGTTTAGTTTATATAATCCTCTTATTGTGTAAAGTTTAGATCTGATATAAGAAAGGTATATGAACAACAAAAGAGCAAGGCACCATTACATGTTCTGATTGAGGTAAGTCTGGGTAATCACATTAAAAATAGATGTAATATTAGTTCTTAAAGAATATTGATGGAATAACAGTTATTTTTTCTGTATTTCAAATACTTTTCCTTACAATAAATACAAATAATTACTGAGAAATTATTAATGTTTTGGAAACTGGACATGATGCAAGCATCATACTATAAAATAGTTAAAAAGTTAAATAACAGAAGAGACTTAAAATAGTTATGCTAAAAGAACATTTCCTATTTTCCTAAATATTGTAATGTTTACGTAAGTAAAGGAATCATGTTTAATCATTCTGTGAGATTCTCGAGAACTTAATTCCATAATAATTAATATTAAAATCACACATTTACTCTGTTAGCCAGCCTTACTGTTTAATACCCCATTTCTTCTTGTTCTAACCATTGCTCACTTGCTCATACCTTCTCAAACTCTTTCCTTCAGCATCACACAGTTCTCTCAATTTCACATCTTTGGGGGTATGTCTCTGTAGATCTTTCTTTATGTCCATAACATTTTACCTAGTTGTGTTCCTTAATTCACTAAAAAATATACTAAGATATGAATAAGTATCTATATATGCAATGTGTTGCAATTTGCAGTCCTGGGTGGAGATACAGAGGAAGGCAGTTGCTGCCATCTTCTAAAGGCCGCCCTGAGAGAGCCTATACATTTCCTCTCCCATTTTTCTCTTAAACATGTGTGCACGCAAAGAAAACATATAAAACAGGGTAGTAGAGAACACTATCTATTTACTGGAGAAACTCAAAGGCATGTGTACTACTGAGCACATTTAAACCGTATGTTGTATTTCTGTATTGGTTTCTTTCTTTAAGGGGATGGAGGTCATTTATAAGTGTATTTACATGTGGGTATGGAGATTTAGTTGAGTGGGACCATTTCTCTTTTCAGTTGTTTTTCTGTGTACGTTTGTGTTTTTGTATTGAAGTCAAAACTGTTTTGTGCCTCCTGCATCTATGAAGCTCACCGGTTGGTGAATATATATTTATCTAGGTAGAGAAAAACTAGCATGAGCTGGAATTTAAGAGAAAGAAATCCTTAGTTTTCTCATGTCTTGAATTCTACCCTGAGGGTTTTCTTACTGAGATGAAATAAAGCCTCAATTTTTTTTAATTAAAAAAAACTGCTGTTATCCTGAGTAAAATTAATATCAGTTCTTTATATTACAGGAATGAGAATAGGCATTTCTGAGTTGGGATTTTTTTTTCAGAATGCAGCCTGGAGCCTCCCAGTTCTATATAGGTTATAAGTGTTCTGAGTGTGTGGAAACTAGTCTCTGGAGTAAGGGAGGGGGAGATCCCAGAAAGCTGGAAAGGAGTCACAGCATGAAACAAAGCACAAATTATGCTCTCTCTCTTTCCTCATCCCAGACTTAGAACTTGTCCACCCCCATCAAAGTGGTAGCAGTTGGGGAATGGCCACCTTCTACCCCATCTCCACTCTCTGCTGGGCACTCTTTCTCTCTCTGGAGTTAGTTGTTCAAAGAAGAGACATCAGTAAGGACCCACACCTCTTAAAAAATAAAAGACATGGGTCCAAAAACACTGAATGGGAAAATTGGCTATTTTCTCTATGGTGTAAATAAAATAATTCATTCATTCTACTCATTATATTTGGAGAAATAAGGCAGGATGGAGGAAAGTAATTTTCTCTCCTGGGGGGGGGGGAGTAAAAATCCTTTCCCTTCTATGGGTAATGGAAAAGTATTATAATAATTATTCAAAATATTAAGTGAAGACAGGAGACTTGAGGACTTCATTCAGTGGAACTGATTTCCTGCCTGTAAGAAAAGTCAAGGTGGAGGAGGGTGGGGGGCGGCTGAAGTTGTGGCTCAGTGGTAGAGTGCTCGCCTAGCATGCACAAGGCACGAGGTTTGATCCTCTGCACCACATAAATGTAAAATGAAGATATTGTGTCCACCTAAATCTAAGAAATAAATATTTTAAAAAAAGAAAAAAAAAAGGAGAAGATTTTAGATGGAAGAAATTACAGCATTTGGATCCTCAAGATGAGGTTTACCAGGGATCATAGTCATTTCTTTAACAGGATCATGAAGAAACAAGGATACAAGTGTGCTTAAATCACATTATTTAGGAGTTGGTTCAGAATTAAAGGTGATAAAAATTACATGCATGTAATCCCAGTGGCTCAGGAGGCTGAGACAGGAGGATCAGAGTTCAAAGCCAGCTTCCGCAAAAGGAAGATGCTAAGTAACTCAGTTGAGACTCTGTCTCTAAATAAAATACAAAAGGGGGCTGGGGATGTGTCTCAGTGGTCAATTGCCTCTGACTTCAATCCTCAGTACCCCCACCACACACACCAAAAAATGATTGCCTGTCTGTGTCCACCACTGCCAACAATGAAGAGTAATTTCAGTGTGTAATACATTTACATTCTAACAACTTGCCTTACATAAAGACCCACAAAATCATTTCTGGCCATATTTTACTTCCCATTTACTGTGCTTTCATTATTTTTTCTCCTTTTCTTATTCATAGCTTTGGTTGTGAATTTAAAAGGGCAAATTCAGCAAAGCCTTGCTTTTGTATAACATAGCTGAGAACAAAGGCAGAGGGTGTTTGAACACAGAATGAGGAAAGCAGATTTGAAATTCAATTCTAATGGCATTTGTGTCCATATGCATTCATTAACAGTTGTTAAGTTCTATCTCCTCTAGCTGCATTTCAGTACATACAGCCCAAAGTAGTTATGTCTCCATTTGCCTTGGATATTGCAATAAAATTTATTATATTTTGATTTGGAGCATATTTAAAAATTAAAATTCAGTTTTAACTAATTGCCAATGTTTCTTATACAAATATTTAATATTCTACAAAGCTATAAATTCAATAGAACTGCTCAGCAGGCAGTTACTTGTCTTTAAAACTTAGTTATTAATTCACAGGAAGATGTTAGCTCATATTTGCTTTTCTATGTCTTTTCCTTTAATAATTGCTTCAACTGGAGGCATATTGTATGTAAGAAACATTTTTAATAAAATGAACTATATAAACAGTGAGGATTCAGAACTTATACTGTAGGAAATGTGGAAGAGAGTAACTTTGGGAAAAAAAATTTAAAAAAAGCAAATTTTGATACCTAAAATAATTGATATTGCTACACATACAAACACACACACACACACACACACACACACACCCCACAGGTTTTTGGTAATCATTGAATAATTATTTATTTACATTTATCCTAATTAGAATTAACTTTGATTTGAGTTGTCTTAAATTATACTTCAGTTAAAATATCTCTTATATTTATAATGAATATTGACCTATTATACATTTCACAAGCATAATGTTGAACTTGACTGACCTCCACATTTCTACCTTCAGAAAATGTAACTATTAACAGTTTGGTAATACAATACTTAGGCATTGATTTAATAATCAATTAACATATGAGTGCATCCCCTATTAAACATGTGAATATATTCCTGTATTCAAGATGTAAGTACAAATGCACATAAAATACAGAGTCAGTTTTAGATCATTTTCACAGAAATTGTTGCATAATTACACTAGTCACCATGATGATGATTCTCAAAAGGTATTGTACATGTTAGTTTGCCAGAATATGCTAATTATGCTAAAATGTGCACATTTTCAGGAAAATTCAAGTTTAGATTTTTGGTGCTATTGTAATCAGTTCAGAGAGGGAAGTTTATCTTTCTTGAAAAATTTAGACAATGGTTTTTAATGAATGTACTTGAACTGAATATAATTTTGAATGATAACATTTATTTTTATTGCCTGAATATTCATTGAAGAGTTTTCTAATTTACTACAAACACATTGGAGCCAAGAAATACACAAGAAGCAAAATTCTCTGTGCTGTGCTAAAGTCTTGCTTTATCATCTTCTGATTAAAAAGGCTGTATCCAGTAGAATTAGCTCTATTTCCTTAACCTAATTGGAAATATATTAGACTGCCTGGTTTTCACATTGAGTAAGAGTCGTGTGGCTTCTGCCATATTGGTGCCCAGTGCTTGTTTGTCTCATGAACACTGAGCTGCAGTGTTTTGATTCCACCTCTAATGTCTAAGACCAGCTCCTCCGCCAGACCTTTAAACTCCTACTGCTGCTAAATTCCTACTCTTGGTGGGTCCTTTCTGAGTCTGGGTGGGGAGCCCCAACCAGGATGAACCAATCTTATCCTTTACCTTCAAGGCTTTTTGCTCGAAGTTGTAGCTACAACTCAGGCACTTCCAGGAACTAGGGCTGATTAGCAGACACCATCTAGCAGATTAAGCCTTTCATAAATTACCACTGTATGTGGATTTCATATTTTAAAAAATGAATAGGTTATGGTATGAGAATCAGGACTCCTTAAAGATTTTGTTGTGTTTACAGTTTGTTACTGTTTAAATATTAAATTCTACAGGAGGCTGGTGTGTGTGGCAGTGAGGACAAGGGAAAACAATATTTGTAGTGTCTTGGGTCCAGCCTTATAAGTACTTCACCATACCTATGTCCTTCATTGGAAGTCCCTGGAGAATAGCCCCGAGCAGATTAAAGATTACTTAGCCCTCTTGGTTTTGAATACTGAACCTTCTTCTGGGTGTGACCTGTAGTCAAGGAAACAACTCTGTAAATCTTAAAGAATCAAAGTTCAAGTGCTATTGTATGGTTTTACTTTTTGTAAACCAGAAAGGGGCCTGAGATCAGGAATCATGGAACAAGAATGAGACACCAAAAGAAGGTTTATTGCAGGGAGTGGGGGGGGGGTGTTCCGGGGAAGTCAAGGGTGGGAAAAGCATGAACAATGCTAATAAGGGACACTGGAGGTAGGAGGACCTAAGCCATCTAAATTGCAGCTATGACAGTAGGTTGGCCAAGTAGAGTTTAAGGGATCCTGTCTGTCACAGGTTGGTCAGGGCTGATGGAACTGACAGGGCAGTTTCTTCTGCTGGTGGGAAAGGTGGTGGCTGGGGTCTGTTGCCAGGTCAGCTTCTGATTGGCTGTTTTGAGTCTCCTCAGCCAGGTGAAAAGTCCCCATACACAGCGGCCATGAAAGGGGAGGGGGAAGGGAAGTATGAGGACCTAACACTTGTGTTAGTTTATTCGCTTTTAATTCGGAGAAGGCATTGAAAATAACATGATAGCTGGATTATACAAACAAGATGACCTGAAAATATTGTAATGCATGGATACAACTGAGAAGAAAACATAGTTTTAAGTCTCTTATAAAATAAAACATCAAAATATAATTTTAGTAAATGAACTAAAATGTACTTACAATGTAAGTTTATATATAATGACTCATTTACAGATAAGAATTAGAAAAAAGTTGTGCACATTAAATAACTTAAAAGACTTTGTATATATGTGAAAACCACTTATGTGATTTTTTTCAGTATCTCTTTAGTTAAACCTTAACAGCATATTTTAAAAAGCAAAGACTCAAATACTGGAGTCTATAAAAGTTCCTTAGGATGCACACATGCTGTTGTATCCCTTGAAATATTTTTTAAATCTGTTTTAAAGAAAGCACAAAATAGTTAAAACCATTTAACAGTCTTTTGAAAAAAGACATTTTATTCAAAACTACTACATTTTTTTGAAGTCCTTTGCAGCTCAATTTTTCTCCTGACTTCTCCATCATATAATGAGTTTGAAAACTATACTTTTGGGGCTGGGGATGTGGCTCAAGCTGTAGCGTGCTCGTCTGGCATGGTTCAATCCTCAGCACCACATACAAATAATCTCTCTCTCTCTCTCTCTCTCTCTCTCTCTCTCTCTCATTTTTTAAAAAAAAAACTATCCCTTTATATTTCTGACTTTTCAGGTAATATAATATTTCTTTTATGCTATATTTAACCAGATCACATAATAAAGAGGCAAAATTAAAGAAAACAAACTGTTATGAATTGATTTCTTTTTTTGTAGAGCTACATTATCTCAATTTTGTGAATAGTTCTAAATTATTATTTGATAAGCTGCAATAAATTGTTAATTCTGTGTATCATTAAAGAAAAAATAAAGAAGCCAAGTGCAAAATTATTGAAAGATAATTGAAATTATGAAAAATTAAAATTAAACCTTATTATTTTCAATTTAGATATCTCTATTCTCTTTTCTCCCCAATTCCAGATTAATGTATTCTTATACTACTTTACTTTCATAATAATTTTTGAAACTGGCGACTGTCGAATATTGGATGTCAGATCATGTGCTTCATGCTTCATAGTCCCTATAATTTGCAGCCTTATCAAATGGCACACAAGAAAGGTTTGCATTGTTTTCTTCACATAACAAATGGGAAGCCTGAATCTGTAAAAGTGCAGGGAATGGACCAAGTTCATACTATCTAGAACTTTTAGAGTTAGAAGAAATAAAATCAGGTATTATCCTAGACCTATGCTTTTCAAAAAAAAAATTTTCTTGTAGCATAAGATGCTGTGATTTTTTTTCTTTTAAAAACGATTCTATAAAAGTGATCAGTCATTTGTAAAAGGAATTAACTCAGTGTTAAGATTATGATGTAAGTTTCTAAAAATAGGTTCAATGTATTGAGACATTTTAGATAGGTGAAATTTCATGTGATGTCAGTCTATTAAACTTGGCTATTGAGCAAGACTTGTTCCAATGATATATATTTGCTTGACTCCTGACTAGCACATATAACTTCATCTTGATGCTACAATTATTTTGATATTATAGACTTCAAATTACATCAAGTAAGAACATTTTTGTTTTAATAAGCCTTGGTATATTGGGAAGGGAAAAACTAAATGAGGAATAAAATCATTATGAATAAATTAAAAATATTTAGCATTTGCTATATTGCCATATTCCTAATGGATATATAATAAATATAATAATGAATGCATAAAATAAATAATTTACAGGATTCACTTATAGAACCTGTTCTTATTTGTGGTCACTTAATAATCTTTACTTTTGAATAAATATTTTAAAAATTGGGGAAGAGGAGGCGATAAAAAACTCAGGCTGAAGTTGCTTAATCAGAGTGAATTTTGTAGGTAGGGCTGACTTCAGGCAGCTGTCTACAGAAATAAGCAGAGATATCAAGTCTGGGCATGTCTTTATAACTTGGCTCCTTTTTCCTGTGTATGACTCTAGCCTCTGGCTTTGTATGGTGACAAGATGACAGCAGCACTTGTAGCATTCTTCATCCTCTCTGATTTTAATCTAAAGACAAATATCACTTTTTTCTTTCCCAAAATCTACAACAAAAAACTCATGCTGTACTTTTGGTTCTAACTGGGCAGATAGACACCAATAGATCAGTAACTGTGGCCCAGAAGATAGTCCTGGATTCACTTGACAAGTGAATTCCAGCAGATGAATTGAATCAAATTGAATGTTTTTACAGAGGAAAATTTGGACATGGTTCCCTGAAAGAACTACACAAGAGATACTATCTGGGAAGGAGAAAAGTCATTTGCTATAGTCTTCAAGAAGAATATGTATGTCTGTATTACTTCGGGAATTATGTTTTATCCATGAATAATACTTATTAGTGTCAGGAAATTATGCGTTCATATGAAAGAGACAAATTCCATCATCATGTCATTAATTTAGTAAATTGTCAATTGTCAAGTTACACATGCTGTCTTCTACCATACTTTGATGATGTATCATAAAGAATTATTACTTATTTTTCTGTCCTAATTTAATGAAGTGTATGCAGTATATTCATCTGTTTCATTGTTAGGCTTACACTTCTTTCTCTGGCTCTTTATTTTAAGTTAACCTTTGTATTTCCTGCACATGAATTTCTATATTAATTCATAGTGAGTACCAGAATATGAAATGATAGGGACTCAGTGAAATAGAGCCTGATTGCTGCAGTCTGGCTAGGCACAATTCAGGAGCCACTTGTCAAAAGAAACTAACTTTATTTTTAGAACTACAAACGCCAAACAAAACAGCTCCTCAGGAAAAAACCCTCAGAGCCCAACTGCCACCACCAGCTTCCCACAAGCCTCTCACCCCCACAAACCTCTCAACCTCCCACAATCCTCCTGCTCTTGAGGCCGATTGGCTGGGTTGCGTGGGCAGAGCCAAAGAAGTCCCCCAATGAGCAGCTCCGTGGAGGAGCCAATCAGCTATATGTTGCTGGGGCCACTGTGAGCCAATCATCAGCTGGCAGTCTGAAGGGCAGGGAAACAGCCCAAAGAACATCACCGCAGAGGAGCCAATCAGCTATATGTTGCTGGGGCGGCTGTGAGCCAATCATCAGCTGGCAGCTGGAAGTTTGCTGGCAGCTGGAAGTTTGCTGGGGCCCCTTTGGCTGTGGCTCTCAACCCCTGATCAGTTTAAATTTATTTAAGTATTTCTTCCTGGCTTTAATACTGTACAATTAAAATAAAAAACCACTTAGCTTTTATCAGTTAGTCAGGATCTGTTGGCCTAGTTTCAAAAGTTGGTCTCCTGAGCATAATGGACATAATTGAAACTCCTGTTAAGTTTTTCCATTTTAATGAAAATATTAAATGACTTGTGGAGTAGCATGGTAAATTTGCTGCCCAGATCTCAGAGGGCTGGGCTATTATTTCATTCTGCTGTCTTCTATTTTATTCTTAACATTTATGAAGTTTATTAAAATGATTTCAGTCCTTTGACTCTGTTTTTCAGGTCATTGCTTTCTAGGGTGACTTGGGTTTTTATTTTATTTTCATAATTTTCTCTTTATAATTGAAAGCTACAAAAGGGCACCACAGAGAAGGAAGACAAAAATGCACTGATTAATTTTGTGGTTTTGCTTTTCTGAACTATGGATTGAATAATGCTACTATATAGGATGATATGCTTGGAACTACAAAGAGCTTCAGTTTAAAAATAGCTTCTAATTATTAGTTTCAGAACATAACTAACTGCAATTAAATTTAAAAGTAGTTTTAACGGTTTCTCATCGAGTAAAAAAAAGTTGAATTTAATTGAAAATACACTTTAGCCTGTGTATTTAGGATAAAATGATAGTTATTGAGTGTGTATTTCTTTTACTTGGAAATTACAAGGCCTTTACAAGGGCTTTTGCACTGTATGTCTTTGTCAAATTGTTTTTAATGTTTTTGTGCCTCTACATTAATAATTATCATACGTGAAAATAGGAAAGGGCACAGAATAAGAGGAAAGGATGCAATTAAATCTAATCAGAGAGAAAAAGTTTTAATTCTGTATTTTGATATTCTCATTCACCTGTTTTACTGTATAATAGTCAGTAGGCTGAAAACCCAAGATTAGAAAACTTATTTCTGGAGGAAAAAGTGTACAAACTTCATTATTGTTATTATGCATTCCCTTGTGTTTTATTTTTTAATACATAATTTATTGTAATGTCCTATGTTCTTTTGAACCCTGAGACCTAATAGGCATCATTCCAAGTTTCTTATATAATGTCTTATTTAGTGCTTATAATATCTTTTCAGGGTAAGTAATAATGTCCTCATTTTGCGGATGAGGAGCTAAGTCTTATAATAAGTAGCTTGTCTAAGGTCACATAAGAATTGGAGTCAGAATTTGAATTTATGTGATAGATTCTATAGCCTGCTCTTAAATCTATATTGACCCATATTAGTCCAGTGTCTCTAAAATCTAAATCTCTGTGAAAGTAAATTTTTATGAAGGAGAAACATGAAATAAAAGTATCCTTCAACAATATTTTTAGGAACTGTAGACATTTTTACAGAGAAAAACTATGATTTAAAATTTAGGAAAAGACTGACACACAAACATAACCCCTAAGAGCAGAAAAAAATAAGAAAAAGTTATACGGATATTTTAAAAGTGTCATAAAGCTACAACTATTCTATGGAATTCATTGAAAAATAATTATTAAATGTCAAGTTTTTAAATTCTTAATATTTAAAAATTATTATTTTACAGTGGGAGAAAATGATGATATGAAGGAAAATGTAAAAGAAAGGATTAAGAGTTAAGTACTTTGTAAGCATTTCACATGAACTTTATTCAAAGAAAGATAGTAAGATATTTAATATTAACACATTTATTCTTAGATAAAGAAATTAAAGCTCAGAGAAGTTTACCAAATTAACAAGATTCTTCAGTTCAGTGGTATAGCTAGAAATTGAAACCATATATATATATAAAATGTAAGCAAGCAAATAAAATGTCAGTGGTACAAAGCTATCAAAATCATGGTGAGAGAAATGCTTTTTGAATTGGTTAACATCTGTGTAAAATAATATATTTTAAATACAAATTTATAATAAAATATTTACTGTCACCTACCTGGTAGTAAAAAAGAGCTAAATAATTTGTCTCTTGCCAAATTTCTTCTGAAAATTTTCTTATTCTCCATGCTGTTCACTAAAATAGAGCAAAATCCTTTATGATATTATGTATGAACCTGGAGAACATTATATTAAGTGAAAAAAGCCAGGCACAGAAAGACAAATATTGCATGATCTCATTCATATGTGAAATCTGAAAAGTTGATCTCACCCAAGTAGAGAGTAAAATGGTATTTACCAGAGGCTTGGAGATAAGTAGGGGGAGAAGGATGGGAGAATATTGTTCAAACACGTACAATTACAGTAAAGGAGAATTTTTTTAAATGTCAAAAATAGGCAAGTATGTAGAAAAACTAGATAAGTGATTGCCTTGGTACCAGAACTAGAAGGGAAGGAATATTATTGGGCAGGGATTTCGGGGTGATGGAGGATGACCACTAATTGTTTATGGAGTTGCTTTTTGGTGATTAAAATATTCTAAAATTGATTGCTGATGTTTCACAACTCTGTGACCATGCCATACACTATTGGATGGTACACTTTAAATGGATGAATTGTATGATATGTGAATTACATCTTAATAAAGCTGCTTAAAAGAAAAATATAAATTCCATTCTCTACCCCTTCAAATGAGATCTCTTAAATTTGAGATTAAAAAATTAAACAAAAAGTAAATTTACAAGTTAGTTTCTTCAATACCTATACCTTAATATTTTACTAATTTCCCCAAAGAATGGTAAATTTTCCAATATTCCTCACTAATGAAAAGCCACTTATATTACCACAAATATACTATTACATCACAATTACTTCTTCTTTTCTCATTACATTCTAGAATGTGGAATGAAATCTTTGTATGTCATAATTATTATACTAATGTCTTAGGTACTACTGGCTGCTATAACAAAATGCCTTGGATCTTATACACAACAGTTTTGTTTTGTTTTTCACAATTTTGGAAACTGGAATATCTAAGATCAAGGGACCAGCAAATTTAGTGTCTGGTGAGGGATTTTTACCTCAGACATCACCTTCTGCATGTCCTCACATAAATGAAGATTCTCTCAGACCTCTTTTACAAAGTCATTAATCCTGTTTTTGAGGAGTAGAGTACTCAGGACCTACTTACCCACTAGTCCCCACTATGAGATAAAGAGGTGGAACCTGCTGGCATCTCTAAGAGCTGGCTAAAGTTCTGACTTCATGAATCAACTAATACATTATATTGTATCTATATGCCACATTTCCCTTATCCATTCATCCATTGATGGACAACTTAAACTGATTTTAATGTGTGTGTGTGTGTGTGTGTGTGTGTGTGGTGCTGGGGATTGAACACAGAGCCTTGTGCATGCTAGTCAAGCCCTCTATTCATTGAGCTCTAGTCCTGATTTTAATCTTGGTTATTGTGAATAGTGTTGTAAGAAACATGGGAATGAAGTTATTCTTTGACATACTAATTTTATTTTCTTTGGATATATGCTCATTGGTGGGATTCCTGGGTGATGTATTAATTCTTCTTTTAGTTTTCTGCAGAAACTCCATACTCTTTTCCATAATGACCATAATAATTTACATTGCTACCAACAGTGTATAAAGGTTCTCTTTAGTGAACACAATTATTTATTTTGTTGTGTCTTTTTTTGTTCTTTTTTCTTTTTTCCTTTCACAGAACTTTCTATTGACTTGTCTTTAATATCATGGATTCCTCCCTCTTGGGTGTTGTATGCTGATGAGCCATCAGAAGCTCTTTCCATTTCTCTTCCAGTGCTTTAGATTTCTAGCATTCTGTCCCTATCTCCTCACCCACCATGAAGGAGGTTGAATTTATGATCTAACATTTCTGTATTCTTTTTGATTCTTTTGTAGAGTTTCTGTCTGTTTACATTACCTATCTATTCTTTCATATTGTCTGCTTGTATTAGCAACATCAGCATCTTAATCATAGTTTCCTTAAATTCCCTGTTAATTCCAACATCTCCAACTTTAGATTTTTCATGCTTTGTCCAGAGCCTATGTTTTTTTTTTAATTGCTGATAGACCTTTTTGTTTATTCATATGTGGTGCTGAGGATCGAACCCATGCCAGCCAAGTGCCACAAGTGCACTGCCGCTGAGCCCCAGCCCCAGCCCCCTGAGCCTATGATTTTTGTCTTCAGAATTCCCTGTAATTTTTTTTAATGGTAAAAATTGGACTAATGCTGAATTAGGCAAAAGGACCTCTAGTAAAAATGCTTTTACTATGAGGTTGAAGCTTATTGGCAGAAGGTCATATGTTATCAACTGTTAACCAATTCTGTCAGTGTCATAAGTTAAAATTTCCTCTAGTATCTCTGCCTTCTGAGATGTGTAATTCTATAGCTTGTATTTTTCATTATTATACAGGACACCGGACATTGATACAATAGTTCCGTGTAGCAGGAGGAGAAATGATCTAAAATTCTATATTAGGTCTCAGTCAATCAGTGAACCTGTGTTCCAAGGCTGCGATCTTCATAGAAGGGCTTCTCAGTTTTCTTTGTCTCTTGTTTAGTTTTGCTTCCCCTTCACAGGAAGGAAACAGGAAGGGTAAGAAGCCTGGAGTTGTATGTTTCCCTTTATGCCGGTTGATTAGGCTCTGGTTAAACCCCAGGAGCTAAGGCCTTTTTGTATCTTGGTTTCTCTTGAGGGCTGGCGGGTTAAGAAGAGTGTGCTTATTTCAGAATGGTTACTTATTCCTTGTCCTTGCTGGAAGCATGAGACTTTTGTTTTCCCCTTAGATTTTTCACTTGTAGAATTTGGTAGGAAAAAAAAATAGAATTTGGTAGGGATCATAAAGGGAAAATTTACGAAAGTGTAGGAAACCATTTAAGGCTGGATTTCCTAGGAGATTTTAGTTTGTCCACACTGTACCTTCAGTGGTTCATCAATTACAGTTCAGATTTTTCTACTGTATACTGGTTCCCAGGGAGATTCTGCTTCTTGGCTTCTACTCCATTAAAGTATGATTCTGTCTCTCAGTGTGTCCATATCTCAATTTTGGGAGCAACAGATTGTCCTGTGGGTTCACTTCTTTGATCACTCTAAGAGGACAGTTGTTTATTTTGGCTTGGTCAGCTTTGTTTCACTGGGAGAATTGAAGTGACAATCTCCAGTTTACTTACATGCCCAATTGGAAACTGGAAGTTATGAGTTAAACTTTTAAATTACAAGTTTACAGTGTTATGGTTTTTATTTTTCTTCCCATGTAGACTTGTATTTAATCATTAAAAATGGGTTAGCATTACTCTATTAAAATAAACTTGCAATATAAATTTAGATCTGAACCTATCAGTTTGCATTTTTTTCCTTTGAACTGCAAATTTAAAGAAAAATTAAATACATAAATCACAGGCTTTAGAAGTTGATTATTATAATGATCCTGAACATCTCATTTTCTTTTTCTTTTTTGAAATTTTCAAAATTTTGAGACAGGGTCTCATTAAGTTGCTTTGAGCCTTGATAAGATGCTGAGATTGATTATGAACTTGTGATACTCCTGCCTCAGCCTCCCAAGCTGCTGGGATTACAAGTGTGTGCCATCACACTCTGCCTGAACATCTCATTTTCTTTCAAAAACTAAATTCATAAAAATGATTGCTTTATTTTTATAAATTTTTAAATTCTTTGATGCATGACATTAAAGTACCTCATTTTAAGTGTTATTTAGCCTTTTTTTTTGTCACAAGCAGGAAAGGGTTGTTAACTGATATATAAGAGTAGGGGACTAACACCCAGGAAAATGCCACATACATGAAATTCATGGTTATTTTTTTGTATAGTGAAGAAAAACTTAATTTGTTTATTCTCATAAATGTCAATTTGAACATATTTGCAGTTTTAAACATTTGACTACAGGACATGTGTAGTGTAAACATTGACAAATACATAAGCATCAGTTTGAAATTCAGGATGGCTAAAATATTAATATTAATAAACATAGAAGTACAAATTGCTTTGTAAATTCAAGCCTACTGATGTTATTGTCATTTTTATGTTTTCTAGTATTATGCACATAATAGGCTACATTGTTAATCGTGTTACAGTGGTTGATTTCCACATCAAAATATTTGCTTTGATATGAAATGTGAGAAAAAAAAACTGCCTCCAACTATATGTCATTTATGGGGAGTGAAATAAACAAATAGAAAATTTATTTGTGAAATTAAATAATCCTGACTAAGGAAGAAAAACACACCACAGTGTTGAAAGCCACAGACTTTTGAGGAACCAGGATATGGGACTCCTATGTGTGTATTTATTTGTACACCAGCTTGTTTTCAATGGGAATTAAAGCTGCTTGTTTTGATGCTTACTAGTTTAGATGGGACTCAAGTAAAGTTGGCTCTGGTTGTCGGATTCCCTGGGTGGAAATAAGGGAAGGAAGGAAATCCATAGCATGGAGAGAACTTTTGCATCTTGACATTATCTATGAAACCCTTTTTTCTTCTCAAGACAGCTGTTTTATAGCTTTACCTCAGTGATACAGAATATCTTTTTTCTTCATATATTCATGTATGTGTGTGTCTGTGTGTGGGGGGGATGTGAAATACAGCTGTGAGGTTGCTGTCACTCTAGTGCTAATACTTCTCCAGTGAAATAATCCTAATTTTCAATCGATTTTTATAGAGAATTAAGATTTATCATTGTGTTACCCAGCTTTTTGACAACTTGAAGGAAGAAAGTTTTGCTTTGGTTCAAGGTTTCAGAAGTTTCAATCCGTGGTTGGTTGCTCCTTTGCTCTGAGCCTCAACTGAAACTGAACATCATGGTGGAAAGGCAAGGCGCAGGGAAGCTCTTAAGCTCATGGCAGCTGGGAAACAGGGAGAGGGAGAGAGGAAGGGGCCAGGGATGAGGGAGAAGGTATAGAGTATCCCCAGGCATGCCTTCAGCAATCTACTTCCTACAGGCATGCCCCACCTGCTTAGAGTTGCCACCACTTCTCAGTAGTTCATTCAGCCATCCCAGGATCAATTCACTGATGAAGTAAGAGCCCTCATGATCCAACCACTTCCCAAAGACCCTACTTCTGAACATGGCTGTATTGAGGACCAAAGCTTCAACATGCAAAATTCTGGGTGACAATCCAGATCAAAACCAAACAATATTTGGGGGTTTTTCCTTTACTGAAGTAAAGTTTGCTCTGGTTATTGCTCTGTTTTTTTAATAATGAGATGAATAAAGGGGTTTTTTTGGGGGGGTGGTTAAAGTTCTTCTGAGTACAAATTATTGGTTTGCTAAGGCAGAATATAGACTCTAGGAAAAGAAATTCTTTGGGTAAATATTTACCCAAAGTGAATGGATGTTATAAAATACTGTGCCAAGCATTATGCCAACCTCAAATTAGGCTTTTATTAAGTAATTTTTAAAAACAAAGTATTGGGATATTTTTCCTGTTGATCACCTTAGATATCTTTCATTTGCAGTCATGTCAAATGTCCCTAACAATAATGTTAGGCAGAAACTAAATTAACTTTTACATTAACTTAAATTCATGATACTTTAATGATAATTAACTTCTACATTTTCAATTTTATTTTTATCACATCTTTAGTTTATTCTCTTGTTCAACTATTGTATTTAATGATTACCCCATAGAATAGCTATTTCAATCAAAAGCAAAATTTGCTCTTCTTCAGTTTACTGATCATTTCAGTCAAGTCATCTTGCTTGTCTACATAAGTTATGTTTTTTATATAAAATTTTTTGTACACTGTTTGAATTTTCTAGGGGAAATATCCATTTGTCCTGTTTTTGTTTCATGTTACTTTCCTTGGAGTCTTCTAATCTGAAGTTTATTTTTTGGGAATCTCCCAAATATATTCTATAAAACATTATTAATATCTCATAATATAAGTGATTATAATAATATTTTTCTGTTCAGATTAAATTTAGTGGGAAACACAAAAATACCAGTGGTCAAAACCAAACAAAAGGGACTTTTGTGTAGTAAATTTCTAAGAATTGATTATAAGTTATTCACAAAAGAGGTTTAAAAAAAAACAAAGTCAATTTATGATTTGATAACAGCTATATGACAATGTATATACCTGGTTGCTATGGGTTTTGTTATAAAGATTTTAAGTACTTTTAACTGAACTTTGCTTACTGGGTAATGAGTTTCGAAAAAATCATTTATAAATGAATACATAAACACACAACAAACACAGCAGAATATTGGTTTAATGATTATATAATTTACCATGCAGTGATCAGACACATAAAGCATTCTTACATCTGCTGGATAAAATTTAGTTTCTTAAGCTAAACAATTTATGTTACACATTAAGAGTAAGAGATATAAGTGTTATATAATGAGAAATGTAATGTGGAATTAGGGGTGAACCATTTCAGAGACAATTTACCTAAACTAAAAAAATGTACTGAAAATGTACCATGTGTCAAGAGCTCTTCAAGCCATGGGGGACAGAGAAATGTACATAGCATGTGTTTTCTAATTACTCTCAAAACTAATATCTAATAGGAATGTAAGAGAGTAGAGTATAAAGGAATATAAACAATCAATCAGGTAAAATGTAAGGTAGTGTTGAAAACAGAAGCAGTATATGGAAGGCAGTCAGAAAAGAGTGAGATATGCAGGGTGATTAGGAAGTTCTTCCAACAGAGACAATAGAATAGAATCAATATGAAAATCTAAGGGAACAATTTTCTTGCTAGAAGCAACACATGCAAAGGAAAAACCCAACATTTAACATGAAATAGTGACTGATAAATTTATGATGGCAAAAGGTACAACCTATTGAAATTGTCTGAACACATTGTTTTAGAATAGTTTCCTTTTTTAGGTAAATTCAAAGTAGCTTGAAGGCATTGCTTCTTGTTAGCAATAGACAACAACAAAATTTAAAACAATCAGAATCTCAGATTTCACAATTTGGTTGAGGAGAGTCAGGACAAGAAAGCATTGAAAAAAATCGAACAATCATGCTTAGCTGAAGTAAAACAAAGACCAACATAATTTTACTTTTGCTTGTAGAAATTACATGATGCTGACTACTGGTATATAATCTGTGTCCTGCAGTAATCATCAAAGGGATATTCTGATAACTAGCAATGCTGTTGGCACAGTATGGTAGGAAACTTTTTGCTGATAGAAAGCCTGGAAAAAACACTGTCTATGTTCCAGGAATAGTGCCAAGTGTGACTTATCTTTTTTATTTCTCCAAAAAAATTTTAAAGGTGGATCCAGTATGAGGGTGCTGAACTTGGAAGAGTTAAGTAACTCTCTTAAGGTCACAACTGGAAAGAATTTCAGAGAAGGTACTCAGAATCAGTTGAATTTCTTCCCCAATTCATGGTATTTTTAAGAAAAAGTCTCATTCACTATGATTAATCATACAATGGCACCACAGAATTTGAGATTTAAAATCAAAAGTGTTGGAAATCCCAAGTTTTAGAGTTGATTATGTTATGCATTTGATGTATGAAAAAGATACTTCTGTACCCCGAGTTTGCAAAGAAAGCACACTAGAGCCATTTTTCTTCCAGATTTTTTTCTGATAAACAAATGGGTAAATGTGTAAAAAATAACATGAAAAATATTGAGCAACTCTAAAAGTATGTTTAAATTCAGTGAACAAACTTTAATAAGGTAGTTCTTACTAAGTGCTCTTCACTATTTTATATGCTGTGGATAGATAAAATAGAAATGGTTTAGAGACAATCTTCAAACCTCAGAAACATAAGCAAAAACATATTCCCCCATTGGAAGTGTGAGAATGTCTAAACTCGTGCAAGAAAAATACTATAAAAAAGAAAAAAAACTGGATATGTCAGACAACCAATCAGATTTAATGAATATAATAGATTTTTGAAGATTCATCCATTAAGTCACCCTTCCATCAAGCATTTCATCTTTTTTCCACCCCCAGATCCCTGAGTTTTTAATAGGGCTTTTCTTATCCTTTAGCTTCAGACTATCAAACTATAAAACTACCATCTATTTATGGATAGGTTGAACAGGTTTTCTATTATCTGTAGTTGAAAATTCTAGTAGGATAGAGGAGGATGAGCTGGGAATTTTGAATATACTAGGAAGACTCATTTATATGGTGTGGTTATGTGAATTAAGATTAAAATTTAAGTTTGGAGTTGATGCAATGCTCCAAATTTCACAAGTATTTAAGATTTTGAAGAACAGCATCTAGACCAATACAGTCAAACCTTGTCACACAGAAGGGAGAAATTGACTATATTGGGAGTCTAGTATAGATACAAAAAATTTACAGGTGTATTTTATTAGCTTAAGGAGAAAGTTGCTTATCTGGTTTTAGGTCATTAACTTCAAAAAATATGTATATTAATATAATCATTAAATCCCCAAAGTTTAAGGAGTTTTGATATCTTCTTTTAGGGTCTAGTAGAAATAATGAAAAAATGACATGATGTGAATTTCACTTTAGGAAGAACATTGCATAATCAGAAAGAAAGGTAGACTTTAGGCATGAGAGATTAAAACAGGCAACACCAGATAGAAACATTTTCATTCAGTTAATTCATTTTTTTACAGAAAAAGGCTATTGCAGAGTTGAGGGATGAATAGTCTTAACTGGTATAACTGTTATGGGAATGAATGAAAGTATAAAGATCTGGAGATAGAGTGGAGTAACAATTGGCAAGACTTGAGAAATAAAATGATGGAGAATATGATGGAGATGGAGTCATCATCATGGGTCCACTGATATTTGATAAAAATGGAGAATTTATACACAAAGATATCAAATACAGAATAAGGAATATATTACTAGGTAAGAGGGACGGACATCTGTGAGGCCACTAATTAATTTGGTTTGGGGACATGTGTTGGAGAACCTGAAGTGTTTTAACAATGAAGACCAACATTTGTTGATATATTATTTCAAAAACTATTTATTGACTATGAGCCCATTCTGCTCTAGACAAATCTCCTGCTGTCATTGACCTTATGTTAAGTAGCAGGATGTAAAACATCAATAGTTAAAGGAATATGTACAGTATCTGTGGCAGCTAAAATTATAAAGGGGATTTGAGGTTGTTATTTTACAGTTCTTGTTAGAGAAAGCCTCTCAGAGGAAATATCTGAAGAGGGAGGAAGTCATGAGGGTATCTGAGGAAAGAGGATTTCAGGTAGGTGAAAGAGAGAAACAAGGATTCTGAGACAGAGGGGACATACCTAGGAACAAAACCTATGTGGCTACAAGGGCTGTAGGGAAGAGGTCCAAGGGAGACAAATCAGAGTTGAATGCCTTCAAAATTCTAGACTGGAAGTCAAGAAATGAACTTTAGGGACCACATAGGAGGCCACACTATTCTCTCTCGAAACAACCTGTCCCTTTTTCTGTGATGACAGATGTTTTCATTGAAGTGACAAGACAACCGGAATAAAGATTACTTTGTACTTTGGTGGTGGACATGTGTGGAACTTCACGTTAAAAAGAAAAAAAAATAACATTTACTTTGAAGCCCAAGTGAGTGGAAGTGTCTAGGCTGAAGCGCTTAGCATATTGATGGTCTGTCATTTGCTATCCTCTTCTTTTCTTTTTCCTCCATCCTGTTGTCTTGTATGCAGATGTGATGACAATCATTTTAAACAAATAGAACTGGGGACTCACCTTGACAGATCAAAAAGAGAGCGATCTCTGAGTGCAGATGCTTAAACATTTGTGAGCACAGCTGCCTTATGAGTGTGTGTGAGAGAAATGTATTCTTAAAAGCCTCAATTATTTTGTGTTTCTATTAGTCACAGTTTAACTTAATGTAAATTAACGTGGGAAAAGTGGTAGAGTCTAAGGTTATATGAGTTTGTGCAATTGCCCACAAAGACCTGGTACAATGAGATCAGATCTGGCACAGAAATCCTAAGGGTACCCAGAGCCTGAATATGCTTTCCTTCCTCTCCTCCTCTTCCTTTTTACAGGTTAAAACCTGACAGATTATCCAAGACCCAGCTCAAAGGTTACTGTTTTTGTGAAGCTACTAGTAATAAAAAAATCCATTTTCCCTTCAACAATCAGAACTAATTATTTGCTTTGCCATAGATTCCTCTATTCTACTTCTTGTTTAATTGCATCTTATGCTGCGATTAGTTATGGGCATGTACCACTTATTGAATATAAGGAGAACTCCTGAAAAAGCTTCTGACCCTTAACATTTTAAAAAGCAAATCAAGCTTGGTTTCTGACCAGTCAGTTCTGGGTTGCTGCCTCAGACTCCTTAGAGATCGTCCTGTGCCATCTTCCTCTCTATTGTCCATGAGACATTCTTCTACTTTCCTACAAATGTTCATTCATAGGTTTATTTATTTCCTCCAGAAGCCAGGGTAGAGAAAATACTCTCTTCTACACTCAGGACACATATCTGAAGGGAATCTAGCATCGTGCGATTGATTTAGGAGTCTGTAAAATCATTGAAGACAGGATCTGGTTTTTTTTTTTTTTTTTTACCTCTAGCAGAGTGGCTTACTCTGGATAATTTTTTTGCTGAATTGAATTAGAAACAGAGGTAATCTAGATGCATAGAAGCATAGGGTGTGTGTGCGTGTATATACGTATTAATATATGAGGTACTAAAAAATAGGAAGAGAAGACATAAAATATGCAGTTCCTAAAAATAACTGAGCAGAGAACTGGTGAAACAGCTGACTCAGTAACTGAATTGACTTGTCAAGGAATCAATCAAATGCAAGGAGAAGGCAGCTGGTTGTTATCGTGTTGTCTGTTTTTGCCCTTTTTCTATCTGTCTTTAATTAAGAAAAGCTGTATACATAAAGCACATAGTCATTTCTGAAAGATAGTGCCCAATAGCATATCTACAAATATATAGAGAGATGGACAGAGCTTTTTAAGAATAACCCTTGAAGAAAATATTTGCATCATTCTCTTTGGTTAAAGGAGTCAGTGGTTCTGTTACATATGTTAATTTCTATATATTCACATCTATATTCTTTGATCAAACTCTTATTGCTCTGCATCTGTTAAACAAGAGTATTTTCTTAAGGTCAGAAGCAATCTTTTTATTCCTTTAACTAAAGAATAAATGACTTTTTAGTGCGGGGTTCATATGACTTTGAATGAACGCAAAGCTGTTACACAGCAGATTCTAACTAATAGTCTCCTTGACATCTCAGCACATTTTGGAAGAGTATTGACATAATTTAACTCCATGGATTCCAGGACACACATGATCTTCTCAGAAATTATTATAAAAACTGAATAATCTTCTTGCAGACATACTATGGTCAACTGCAAAAGAACTATTGCTTTTAAGTTTTTAAATAATTGTTTTGATTTATGTTTTTAAAATGTTTTAAATAGTATTGTTCAGTAGCTCATTTTTTTTGAAATGCAGTTAGCCTCAATTTTATTAGAGACATTGAAATCTCCTGTAATATTTTAAATTAACTTGATAAAGCATTTTCATTGGAAGTTCACATTAGATTTTTTTAAGTTTTAGTATTTTAAATAAATACCATTGGGGTACTAATTAATTAATTAATGATTTTGTAACTAAATGCATGCTTCCAAATGTGTGGTTATTGTTCAATATGTTGGTGTTTCTAGCATTGCTATCCATGAGAAATATGTCTAACAAATGTTACTGGTTACCCCACTACCACCACAAAATTAGTGATTTTTAAATTGCATTGATGTTTTCATCTAACATGTTCCTAACTATGTGATATTATATGAAGAGTTCATTCTTGTATTTTGTCTGTAAAGATTCTTTTTAACAGGAGTTGCTGAGTTAGTATCTTTAAATATTTTATTAGGTCTTTCTTCTTCTAGTCCAGAAGATCCATAATTCAGGTTATTAATTTGTGATTACCTGTCCCTTTGTCAAAGAATCAATTATTTTCTATAATTGATTGCATTTCCCCCAAAATTTGAAGATATTTATCATAAAGTTGTGACTCTGGGCTAAATTTAAAGGCATCAAATTATAAAATTTAATTTTCTTAACTAGCACCATTAATTCTGAGATTTTCTTCTGATGGGTCTTCTTTGATCTTTCTTAGGAGTGGAGATTGTATAAAGAGATAGAGAGGACCATCAGATTAATTCTCAGTCTCACAAAAACAACATTCCAGCAGGTTAATCTGATATCTACACTATAGGAGATGAATGGAAGATAATATGTTTAGGGAAGAAGAGTGCATTTCACTTCTATCAAATTGTATTTGTAAGTTTAGTATTTGAGGCAAGTTTAGTTATACTAAACTTCAATTTATAAAGTGCTAGCTTTAAAGGATATTAGCATTTTAATTGTTTAGGAGAGGCTTTCAATATTGTTCCACATCTGTGTCATTGGAGCATTGGGGAATATTATTATGTGTATAAGTAGGCTAACCTGAGGTAAGCAGAGAATATGACCGGACATGCATACATAACATAAACCTGTTCATTTTCTGACTCAGCAGACTAATATATTCCAGTAAAGAAATTACTTCACTAACACAATAAAGAATTCACTGGATGCCCAATAAATATTTGTCCAAAAGGAGAAGCTGGGTGAGAGGTTGGCTGTTTAACTAGACAAGTCTTTGACCTTATTGTCTCATTGCATCCCTTTCCTTTCATTGTGCAACCTGAGTAATTTCAAAACATTGTATGCCTTTCTCTCAAATACATCCTAAATTGCTCTGTAAATATTTATTTCCTATCTAAAATATAACTTTAAATATTATTTTAATACTATGCTAAATTTTATATCTTTATTTCACAAAAGAGGTATTTTTTTTAAATCTAAGAAAAACATTTTTAGAATGTCTTGAGAAATCATTGAGATAATTTGATTTAGTAAGATAGAATTAATCTTTACAGCTAAATTAATAATATATATGTGTATTAAACAAAAGGCCAAAGTAGTAATTTATAAAGGAATATTAATTATATGAGTTATTTAGTCATTAATTATTTCCTTAATTCATCCAAAAATTTTTGTAGAGTCCATACTAAGTGTCAGTGTCAGTAACATGGCATAGGACTAATTTGTGATGGAGACAGAGTTGGGGATATTGAAGGGGGAGATGTTGGAGCCCTAACATGGGGAATTAATGTTTTGAACAACAGATTTATGTTTTAGACATAAATGCATTATCCACTGTGTAGCACAATGTATAAGTCATGGCATAAGTTCCCAAAGGACTTAAAACTGGTATAAATGATTTTTGTAAAATTGGGATATCAATATGGCCAAAGCCTTCCATTCTCATCTCTTTATTTTTCCTAAGAAATAATTGTTTATTTATTTGAGTGTGAATGTTCTAGGTTGACTTGGTGTTCATCCTTAAGATATTTTTAAAAGAGTTTTTAAATATTTATTATTTCTATCATTTCTAGGCAAGTTATTACATTAGTGATACTTTGCTGGTAAGCAAAAATAAAATTTTATTCAAAAAAACTTTAAATAGATGCAAAATGTAGCAAGGTTAGTATAATACATAATTGTATATGCATCCACTGACTGCAAAATTACTGGTTCCTAATCAATAGTATTTCCTCTAAGCTCTCACCAATTCTTCTTGCTAAGACTTTGGAAACAAATCATAACATCGTATCATTTATGTGTTTTAGTGTGCATTTCTAAAACAACCACCACAACAAAACCCACCACAACAAAACCTCATAATACCATTATCACACAAAGAAAATGTAGTCTTGCTTTTTAAGATATCATCAAATATTTAGTCCACTGAATATTTGTCTTGTCTTTGAAGAGTTTGAAGGGTCCACTGAATATTCGTCTTGTCTTTGAAGAGTTTGACTCAGATTTCAAATAAAGGACAGTGAAATTGATAAGTTTCTTAAATCTTTTCAATAAATCTTTCTCTATTGTTTTTTTGAGGGAACACAACTAGCTGATAGTCTCTCTCTCTCTCTCTCTCTCTCTCTCTCTCTCTCTCTCTCTCTGTCTCTCTCTTTCACACACACACACACACACACACACTCACATATGCACACTACATGTTAAGTGTGGTAGGGATGCATTCAATTTAAAATTAGATCTACAGGACTTTTACATAACCCTATTGAACTTGCAACATTATTTCTCTTTATGCTGATAATCCTGATTCTTAATAAAACAATTTTCTTTATTTCATAGTATATAAAAAGTAGTTTAAGTATACATGACTGACACTACAATAAACAACATAATTACCAAATGCAGCTTGTCAATTTGGTTTACTTTTTGGTTTATTTTGTAGTTGAAAAATCATACATTAAGCTCAATAGGTTATTTTATACTATATGATATGTTTAAGTCAAATATAAAATATACATATGAATTGGAATCTTTCATTTTAAAAAATGAGACTCATAGAAATTTCATAGAAGGATTGGATTATTATTATAATTATTAAGTTTTACTATTATTAGTAATTCTTATTACTTATAAGTTACAAGTATCCTGGCAATGGAACTGGAGCCTAGGCTGGTCTTGAGAATGCCATACCTCTTTGTTTTATCCTTTTCTTGAATCTTCGCTTCTCTTTCATGTTTGTCCTCTTCTTTCTTTACCAGTAGCCTTTTGAGTCTGGTCATAACTTCTGTTCTCTAACAATTTTGTTTTATATAAAGAGCATCTTGGCCCCTCCTACATGTTATTACACCATGAACCTTGGCCCTTACCTTCCAGTCTCAATGACTTTCTTCTCTGGATACTACTGCTCTTCATCTTTTGGTCATTGACTTACTCTATACTGGAAGATCTTGGGTCACATATTCACCATCCTTTTCATCTGTCAATAAGAAGCATCACCTGGAATTGCTCCCCAGATTCTGGTGACTGTTATATAAAGAGCTCTGCCTATGGCAGCCCTTCTAAAGGAAGACCTGGCGAGTTTACAGAGTTTACATACTTTTCAAAAATGTTTTGAATAGCAAACATGTCTTACATTTTTAGTTGGCTTGGTAGCTATTTCTTCTTAGCCTCTGTTGTTATATAAAATGGATAGGGATAAATGCAGTATGTACAATTTTCTTGTGTGGATATTTGCTAAAAAATAATGAGAATATTTTTCCATATGTGGGTGAATTTTAAGGGAAAATATTCTGAGCTTGCATAAAGAAAAATTTTCCCCCTTGTTACATTCCCTTCTATTTTCTCCCTAGGATGTCGGGTGAGATAACTAAAACTCCTATAACAAATGTGTGGTCAGATCTATAACTTACACTGAGGTTTGTTCTTGCTCAAGAGAAGCTAATATTAAATTCAATATTCCCAAATATTTACTCACAGTAATATGCTCCATTTAGTCTGCACTGAGATTTTTGCTCCTACTTAATAATAGTTTTATACCCTTTAGCAAATATAACAGCAGGAAGACTACAATGTTCAAAACAACAGACTTGTTAAATGCGTAATGTATTTTTTCTTTGCTGTTTGACTTTACCAGCTTCTAGAATTCTAGGCAGATTTACACATTTTCCTACTTCACAAAAATATACATTTTAGTTGTTCCTCTTCATTTTAAGACACATAAGATACATATATCATGATCAAGATTTCATTCTGCTTTATTTATTTACTTCTTTAAGACTCAATTGACCTCATCTATTTTCTCCTGTATTCAGAATTGCCATACACATTTCCAGAGGAAGTACTTAAAATTATTTTTTTGTGTGTGATTTTATTTTGATCAGTATTACACTGGAGAGAAAAAAAGAGTTTACTATAAAGTTTACAAGCCATTTTCTTATATAAAGTGTAAAATGGATCACTACCTTTTCAGAATTAACAATAAATTTACTCTGGGTGACCTACCTAAGTGGTCAACATAATACAAATATGCAATTGCAAACTCATTCTTAAAATGAAAAGGAAGTGTGAAGAGGTCCAAGATGATAAGCTGACCACTCACTCTTGCTGTGATGGGAAAACAGAATCCTGTGCTGGATTGCTTTCCTTGTTCCCAGCACCTCTCCCTTTTCAATAAGAGGGCTCTCACATCAATTTGGTGACATTCTGTGTGCTTGCAGGTAGAGCGTTTATCCAAGTCCCTTGGTTTATTTTTGGCTCTGTCACTCACTTTGGCCAGTGGAATGTGAGCAAATATGATTTATTTTACATTGCATCAGAAGAGTTAACAGGCACTGCTAGTTTTTTTTCAGATCTTTTGCTCTTTTCCTCTGCCTTGAATAAAAGACAATCCAAAGGTGGTCTCTCTTCCAGCCTGCATGATGAAAAAGACTACATGTAGATAAGAGATGGCAAATAATTAATATTAGAAATACTTGGTATTATAATCCACTGAGGTTTGTGACTTGTTACAGCAGCAAAGTTAATAAAATTTTAATTTTGCAATTTATAGAAATTTTTGAACAATTCCTTCTTTGGTATCTTTTTCTTCAAAATTATAATTGTAGCTTTAATTTCTTTAATTTCTAGTTATTTTATATTTTATACAAAGCAGTCTTTAATAAGTATTTTTATAATAAAATTAATAATTTAATGAAGAGATGGAATATTATTAATTGGACAAACTATTCAACCTAGACAATACACTCTCTAGGTTAATAGTAGCTCAGAATTTTGAGTTAGGCAGAACTTTTTAATATTAGGCTAGTGAACCATTTCTTCTAAACATACGATAGTTGTGGTTTCTTAAAGTTGATAATAGGTTATTTATCCTTTATTTCATAACCATTAGACAAAATGCTCTATATTGCCTTTTAAAAGAGTGATTAATTTTGGGATATAAAATGTTAAATGTCCATGTTAGTTCTACAGCTGAGAAAGTCTACATTAAAAGGATGAGTGAGAAAAAATGTTTGGAAGTTATCGAATTTTTCATGAAGTAACATTTGACACAATAATTACACAAATTGCCACTGTTCAAGAAATTCCCATGAAATAAAACATAGACTTTACTAGATTAATGTTTTAAGCCAACCATAAAATGTAATTGAGAAATGCAGGAACCAATGTTCAAACCATTTGGAAACCTAAATATACTATTTCTTGTATTTGTGTAACCAAGTTAGCAACTTTCATTCTTGGTGATCTTTAGTTCCACGTAATTTGGAGTGAAGAATCAAAACACACTGACAATCTCATATTACAATTTGTTCTATAGATTAAGGAAGAAATCTCTTGGACCTATAATCAGCTCTGTGAAATTTTCTACCTTATGACATAAGGCCAATGCTTCTGATCCCAAGTTTTTATAAATAAAAGGGACAAAAAGAGGCCTAAGAAGGTCCCAAACAAGCTTTTAAAATATTCAGAATCCCAGAATATAGGGTCAAGTTGAACTTTACCTCTCAAGTAGATAACGTCTTATTTTCAACCATTAAATTTTCTACAATAAAAATGTATTTTTAACTAGATTAATTCATGTAAAATTGTCTTTGATATATTTCTAAATGTATATATTCATTTTATTGCGTTTGATCATTGAGCTCTATTGATTAAAAGTATAACCATGTTTCTATGCATACCAAAGCTTTGCATTTCTACAAAGCCAGCTGGAACATTCTTTCTTCACACTACCCCTACTTGGAGAGAGGACAACCACCGTGTACTGAGGTTCATTTGTCCTGTCTCCTAAAATGCACACTGTACACCACTTTAACCGTACTGGGATAATCTCATGGTGTAGTGTCAGCAGAACACCCTGACTTGGCTCTTTCTTTGAATTTATGATTCTCAGTAAATTAAATTTCACTGGGCCAGGAACATTGCATACACCTGTAATCCCAGTGGTTTGGGAGGCTGAGGCAGGAAGATCACAAGTTCAAAGCTAACCTCAGCAATTTAGCAAATACAGAAAAGGGCTGTGGATATGGCTCAGTGATTAAGAGCCCCTAAGTTCAATTTCTGGTACAAAAAAGAAAATTTCCACTGGAATCTATTTTTTATTTTTATTTTTATATATTGTTTAATTGTAGGTGGACACAATACTTTTATTTTATTTATTTATGTAGTGATGAAGATCGAACCCAGTGCCTCACACATACTAAGCAAGTGCTCTACCTCTGAGCCCCAGCCCCAGCCCTGAAATTTATTTTAATCATATTTACATCTGCAAAAGATAATGATGCTTTAAAAGGATTCAATACAAATAGCTCACAGTAATGTCTTTTAAGACAAACTGGAGCCACTTTTGTGTTACAATTGCAAAGCTGAGCAGTTGTAACAGAAGCCATATGGCTTCTAAGGCCTAATACATTTACTATGTTACTTGGTACAGAAAAAAGATTACTAATCCCATTTTACTGTATTTGTTCTGATTTGAAGACAGGGGACGAGATTAAAATAATGACGAGAAAATAAAGGAATAAAGCGGAATATTTCTTTGTGTTACCTTATAGGAAATTGTTGCCATCTTGAGGGAAAACCATTAGACACCAAACAGTAATTTTCACTTTATAAATCTCAAAAGGTACCCATGTCTGCAATGGGTCTCAGGATTAGACTCAATTTTAAGATCCCAAAACTGCTGAAGATGATGGTGGTCACTGAATGAGGAAACCTGCAGCTTTTGTTAAGAAACCAGCTTTGACTCCCAGTGGGTAATCTATTTCTGTTTCCAGTTGCTGTAGCTAAAGTAAATTTTTTTATCCGTGCTTCCAACAGCTGCATAATGGATGTTTGCCCTAAATATTGCTGGTTAATTTAATCTTCTTTTGTGGGAGAGGATCCCAATGAGCCACTGTAAATAAGTGATATTAAATTGGATCCTTACTGGGGCACAGAAAACATAACACTTAGGTCTATAAAATCTTTGTAGTTGGCTGAGTGAAGCCATGGTTGCTATAAATGCACTGCAGATAAATAAGCTTAAATTTTGATACTGTTAATGTGATTGGGAACATATTAGAATCTTTACCAAAAATACCAATAAATGAGTGTTTCCAATATTCATTTCATGAGATTCAAATGGGCTATGACATCAAATTATATTTTCAAATATACTTCTGAAGGTACTTGAACTAATGAAAAATTATTTTTTCAAAATAAATGTCATTATTGTAATAAGATATCACTTAAAATAAAATTGTTTTTATTGCTCACAACATGCACATGATTCATAAACTAAAATGGTTTGAATAAGTATGAACAATGACACTTTTAAGTTCTAGGAAAAAATCAAGGGTATATACTTATATTATTTGGGTTTAGGGAAATGCTTTCTAAATTGACTCAATAATCACATGGAATAAAATTAAAGACTGTTAAATTTAACTAGGTAGACTTAAAAAATTTTACATAACACAGTATCACCCTCAAGCCGTCAAAAGACAAATAAAATACTGGAAGGAAATACTTTAAAAATATAAATGGACATTTATCCCCAAAGAGGATATCAAAATGCCCTTTAAGTATGTGAAAAGAGATAAATCTTTAATAAAAGAATACTTACCATTCACTCTTTTAGCATCTTAAAGAGTATATCATCAATTATAATCACCATACTGTGAAAAATGTTCCTGAGGTTACCTGTGATTTTGTATTCTTTGACTATATCTCCTCCTCCCAGTTGACCCAGATTCTAATAACCAGATTTCTACTCTCTATTCCTGTGAGATCAGCTGCTTTAGATTCCCCAAGTTCCATTTGCATTGTCACAAAAGACATGATTTCATCTGTTTTATTTAATAAATACTATTCAACTGTCTTTTCCCATTCATCTATTGATGAACACTTAGCTTGTTTCCATTTCTTGGCTATTGTGAATAATGCTACACTAAACATGGAATTGCATGTATATCTTTATCATATTGGTTTTTATTCCCTATGGATACATACTCAGGAGTGGGATCACTGGATCTTAAGGTAGTTCTAATTTTAGCTTTGTTGAGAAACCTCCATACTGTTTTCCATAATAGCTTATATTTCCATAATAGTTCTTATCCCACCAATAGTATATAAGGGCTCCATTTCCCCTCTTTATTTACTTCTTCCTCCCTCCCTCCTTTCCTTCCTTCCTTCCTTTCTTCCATTTATCCACAATATTCATTTTAGTAGAAGCAATGTGATATCTCATTGTGGTTTAAATTTTTATTTCCCTGATTATTAGGGATATGTGTGGTAATGCATATTTTAACCAACTATATTCAGCTATTCCATATTGTATATGTACTTCAAAACATCATGATGAACATGATAAGTATGTATAGTTTTGGTCAATCTAAGTTTTCAAAAAAATGATAAAAGTTAAATATAAGTGATTAAAAAAGAAAACTCACTAAGATACCTATGATAATGACAGTGCTTCAGAAATTTTAAAATGTGCTCTGGAAGCAAGGTTGTAGGAAATAGTACCTCTTTTACATTGTAGGTGGGAATGAAAAGTGGTTAAACCTTATAAAAATCTGGCCATATCTAAAAAAAAAATACACATTTATCTTTCAATACAGGACTCCCACTTCCAGGAATTTATCCTGAAGACAAAGTTCAATGGCACAAAAAATTCACATTCACAAATTTATTAATTGATGCATTATTTGTAATCATAAAATAATATTGGAAATTACTGAAATATATAAACTAATAAACTATGGTGAATTAATACATTGGGGCACTATGCATTTTCAAAAATGAATGAAATAGTGTGATTATTTTTCAAGAGTTTTTTGTTTGTTTGTTTGTTTGTACCAGGGATTGAACTCAGAGGTACTCAACCACTGAGCCACATCCCCAGCCCCATTTTGTATTTTATTTGGAGACAGGGTGTCACTGAGTTGCTTTGAGCCTTGTTGTTGCTGAGGCTGGCTTTGAATTTGTGATCCTCCTGCCTCAGCCTCCAAAGATGCTGGGATTACAGGCATGCACCACTGTGCCTGGCTTAAGAGATATTTTTAAGTGAGAAAAAACATGAAAAAAATAGAGTGTGTGAGTTTGAGGAAGTTAAAAAATGGGAAATAAAATAGATGAGTCTATTGTTCTGAATAAAAAGAAATAGGAAAGCTAAGCCAGTACAAGCAGACATACTATGGACTAAGAGGAAGAGGGAACTAGATATAGCTCATTCTTCGGAGTCTACTTCTCTCATCCCTTCACATTCTTAGTTTTTGCATATGTGGATTCAACCATGTGTAAATTGAAAAATATTTTTAAAAAATTAAGTCTGGTCAGGTGCAGTGGCTCATGCCTCTAAGCCTAGTAGTGTGGGAGCTGATGCAGGAGGATCCCAAGTTCAAAGCCAGCCTCAGCAGCTTAGTGAGGCCCTAAGCAACTTGGGGAGCCTAGTCTCAAAATACAAAACAAAAAGAGCAGGTAGTGTAGTCCAGTGGTTAAGTGCCCCTGGATACAATCCCTGGTACCCAAAACAGACAAACAACAACAAAAAGCAAAACCAAACAACCAATCAAACAAACAAAACTAAGTCTGTAATGAACATGTGAAAGCTTTTTTTTTTTTTTTTGTCATTCTCTAAAGAATACAATATAAGAATTATTTGCATTGCATTCACTTTGCATTATGTTTGTAAGTAATCTATAAATGACTTAGTACATACTAGAGAGAATAAACTGGCTATATGTAAATAGTATGATTTTTATATAAGGGACTTAAGTATCTGCAGATTTTAGTCTCTATGAGGACTCCTGTAACCAAGCTCCTCTGGATACTGAGTAATGACTCTTGACTTTTAGGTAGAAGATAATATGCATATGCTTAAAAAATGAGAGAAAATATAATAAACCAAAAGCTAAAATAAAACAAATGAACACATGAACAAATGAACACACTTATATTCAAGCAAAGAACATAATTACACTGATAGGGGAAATAGGAAAAAAAAGAATAATTCCCTTAACTTTTCATGACTTCAGATTTGAAATTATGCTTTCTTTGTCCTTATGGGGTAGGGGAGAAATGGGCCAACAATTTTGTGGGCATGTGATTTCTTATTTTAGTGGTATCAGTGAAGCAATTCTGAAGTTCTGAAATTCTTTGTGTATTTTTGGAAGAAAGAAGATACAAATACAGAATGGGGAAAAGCAGGAAAAGACCCCGCAAGATAAATTAGAATTAAAATTATTAGTAGGAATTCTTGCTTCCTGATACATAAATGCACATGTTTGTGTTTATGTGTAGGGAGGGATGTGTGTGGGTGTGTGTGCATATGCACCAGTACATACTTGTAGATCCTTCAGTGAATAGCTATCCAGGCTCTGACATTCAGTAGTAATGAGAGATTTAATGCCAGTTCTTATTTAAAAAAAAAACATTTCCCAGTGAAAGGACCCAGGGCTTCTCCAAGAAATGGCTGATTACAGGGCTGGGGCAGCAGGAGTCCAATGTAAGCCTGGAAAATCTTTTATAATACGAGAAAAAAAATTATAGTTAAAAAAAATAATGGGAGTTTTTCAAGAGGATACAAATGACATCATGGAATACTTCCCACTGGTAAAATCTGAGATATTTAATCTTTGATAATTAAAAATAAATTATTAAAAACAGAATTTATGGGTTATATATTAGTATTAAAGAGATTGCAAATATATGCATAGATAATTGTTATAGTTTGGATGTGAGGTGTCCCTCAAAAGCTCAGTGTGAGAAAATGCAAGAAATTTGGTGGAGAAATGATTGGGTAATGAGGACCTTAACATAATCAATGAATTAATCCCTAATAGGATTAACTGAGTGGTAACTGGAGGCAGGTGAGGTATGACTGGAGGAAGTGGTTCATTGGGGTCATGGCTATGGGGTATATATTTTGTATCTGGAGAGAGAAGTCTCTTTCTCTCTGCTTCCCAATTATCATGTGAACTGCTTCCCTCTGCCACACTCCTCTGTCTTGTTGTCCTGCCTTACCTCCAGCTAGGAGGAATAGAGCCAGCCTTCTATGGACTAAGACCTTTGAAACCAGGAGTCCTCAAGTAAATCTTTCCTTTTCTAATATTGTTCTTGTTGGTTTGGTAGTCGCCACAGTGAAATAGCTGGCTAAAACAATAATAAATACAATATTGTAGAACATGAAGGGTCTCTTCCTTACAATAGAAAGTCAGTTAATAAATGTGTAAAGGGTACTAGAATTGAAAAATCATACCTTTAAAAAATTATATCATTAAAGATTAGTTGTGATAAGGATCATATATGTATATTTTGTTGAAAAGCATGGTCTAAAAGTATCTACTTAAAGATTAATAAGTTGCAAAAGGAAAAAGATAACTCTAAGCTGGAGAAGCAGGGGAGTTCCTTGGCCAAGTGATCATTAATGAGGGCATGTGAACTTGGCCTCCTCCGTGCTAAAAAGCACAGAGCATCACTAATGTAACTGTCCTACCAGGGATAAATAACATCCATGTAAGTATGAGGAAACATCTGACAAATTAAAAAATGTGGAACAGTTCATTAAGAAAACAAACAAAGTGCACACAAAATCTTGCATTTCTTCAAAAATGTCAATGTCATGAAAAAGAAAGAAAGGATGAGGAAATATCAGATTTAATGGAGACCAGAGACATACAAACCAAATGCAATACAAAATCCTGCACTGGATCCTGTATGGAAGGAAAGAACAAAAGTATTGTGATAAAAGCAATGTTAATACAATTTACACTATGTGAATGAGGATGATAAGGTAAATGAAAATATTATATTTGGTTAAATTAGTTGAAGTCGGTAGCTGAATTGTGATTTTGCAAGATGTTGCTTGGAAATGCATATTGAAGAAGCATTTAGTATTTAAGGATGAAAAGGTCTGTTGCATGCACTTTATTCTAAAATTGTTCAGAAAAAAAATAAAAAAACATATATATGTGTATATATATATATATATATATATATATACATATGCATACATGAGCATAATGAAACAGATGAAGTAAATGGGTAAATGTTAACCATTACTGATTTCTGCATGAAATTTGTTATTTTCCTCCATTTTTACAACTTGTCTAAAAGCTTGGACGTTTAAGAAGATAATCAAAATTTGTGAAACAGTACACTTTAGCTTTAATAGAAGGACTTATATTAAATACCTCTAAATGTATAAATACATAACTAATTTTTGAGAAGCAAACTGTACTGTCACCATATAAATTCATATTTTCTAAATTCATCTGTCTTGGAAATTTTGACAATATATTTGAAAACACTACTGTTTTTTCTTTCTGGGCACACTAAATGTGAAGGCTTCTCAAAAAGTTTTTATTGTATTATTTTTCCCTTCTATATATTATTACTATTTTTCTCATCTTTTTAATATTTTTAACATTTCAGATTACCTGGATCTTTAGGTAAGTGAGATATAAATATATTACTTAAGTAATTCATGTATATTTTATATATTCTCTATTTCTTTTGTAAGATATGGAGCTAACAATTGCATAGGGAACATTAATTTGAAACGTTTTATTCTCTGCATTCTTATAGCACTTTCCATGTACTTCTCCAAGAGCACTTACTGTCATATAATTAGTTACTAATATTTCTGTTTCACCCAGTAGATTATTAACTCCATGAAATCAAATGCTTTGTTTTATAATCTTTGTATTCCCAGGGTCTAGTGTTTGCCTAACACATAATAGGATTCAAGTAAATATTAGTATTGAATGAACTGAATAAATTATGAGATTTATACTTACAGGGGGGAAAGATAAAGGAGACTGAGAGACAATGTGACTAATTTTATTTAAAAAATCCAAATCCATTAAAACTGTCTCAATATAATGTGAATTTACTGCATTGACCCTGGTGTCAGGCACACCTCTATTATTTTGGCGATCTCTAGACTGGTTATCATCTTTGAATGTTCTCTCTGCTCTCAGACAAACCCAGACATGGAAGTTCCTGGATTGTACTTGCAGAAGCCTTCTTTGTCTCTTCCTTCCTTTTCCCAACTTTCACCTTAGCACAAGCCTTCACTATTACCCAAGTGTTTTGACACCCTCCAGGTTCTTGTCCAACTCTTGATCCTCACCTAGTATCAACCCTTCCCATTGAACATCCAAGTGGGTAGCACACTGTTACTGTGTGTTGTCATTTAGTATATGATATATACTAAACATATCATAGATACTGCTATTAAATATCATAGTTACTGCCAGCAAGGTGAGGGTAGAATTATCAAAAAAATGTAATGATATGATATATTCGGATTTATTCACATGTGGCATTGTCTGTACAAAAGATCCCTCATCATCTGCTTCCCCTGAATATCAACCTTTCACCCCACACCACCCAAGTAAGCACAGCACATGGCATTGACTTTCTTTTACTCTTTCCTGGAAGTTATCTCCTTTCTCCACTGGATTTTTAAATCCTTATCTTTGTTTCAATGTTTACTTCAGTTCTCAGTGGTCTTTCTTCCTCTCTAGCATTATATATCTCTCACACTCAAAAGGCATTTTTACTTTAATTTTTTTTAAAAAAATGTTTATTGTGTGTTTACTTCTCTAAATATTCTTCTAAATGTTTCAAGGTGTGCTTTATGGCCCACAATTTGGTTTGTTTTAGAAAGGGTTTTATGCAAGCTTGGGAAGAATGTGTAATTCACTGTTGTTGGCAATGGATAATTTTCACTGAATTTTTCTCATTAATTTTTCAGCTTTTGAAGCTTCTAGGATGTTGTATATACATCTGAAACCAATAATGTTTCATCGTAGTTCGTTCGTTCGTTCTTTCTTTCTTACTTTCTTTGTTTCTTTGTTTCTTTCTTCTTTCTTTTGGTACTGGGGATTGAACTCAGGGCCACTCAACCACTGAGCCACATCTCCAGCCCTTTTTTTAAAAAAATAATTTATTTAGAAACAGGGTCTCACTGAGTTGCTTACTGCCTCCCCTCCCTTTTGCTGAGGCTGGCTTTGAATTCATGATCCTCTTGCTCTGCCTCCTGAGCCACTGGGATTACAGCTGAGTTTATTAATTATTTTTTGATTATTATATAAAGGAAACAATTTTTCAAAATTGTGTAGTATTTTTGCAACTCAGTATTAAAAATATTTTTACAAATTGATTCTCTTGTAATAGACATAGAGTTAGAACTGAAACAGTAGAATATTCCTATTTAAAAAGATTTCCTCTGTGATGTAGAAAAACAAAGAACCAAAATGAATATCCTTAAGTTAGAAATATAAATCACAAACACACATACCACAACCACTATGCCAATTTAATCTATTTTCTCTTGTGTTTCTTGTTGATGTTTGTTGCATTTATATTTGAATTAGACATAAGGAGTAAGTTTAAATTTTATAAAATATTGGAATTAATTTTATAAAGATTTCTATCAACTGTACAATTCATTTCAAGACAAAACTATTAAGAATAATATAACCAATTCATATATTCATGCATAATACTACATTTCAAATAATAATTGTATACTTAACTCTGAGTTTTTCATTTAGAGTCATATTAGCCCAGATGCATCATTAAACAATTATCTATAAACCAAGAAAGTTTTGTCACTAGTAGTTAAAATTCACAAGTATATATATGATGCATTTGGATTTAGTCATGTGTGTGGAGGTAGAAAAACTGTAATGATATGATGTATTCTGATTTATTCCAAAGGTCACACAGTTTAAATGCAAGTTTGCCACATTTTTATAGTATATTATGAGGCAGAAATAGAATGGTGGTTCTCAAACTTAAGAATGCATTAGAATCACCTGCAAGTCTTACTTAATGTGATGGACATGACTGGGACCCATGCTGGAGGCTTGATAAAGCAAGTCGAAGATAGGGCCAAGGTTGTGCATTTGAAACAAATTCGCAAGTGTCACTGATGCTGCTAATTTGGGATCATACTTTGCAAACCAATGAAGTGAAAAAGAAAGTATTTCCCCCCAAAAGAGAAGAAAATTATTACCACCCAGCAAATTTGAAACATGTTTAGAGCTGACAGCTTTGCATATTCATATTAAAATAAAGTAACTACTGTAACTTGGTACTGATAGCATTGGTATTAAAAATACCCATTGTATAATGCATGAGAAACACATATTCATTCCACTTGAATGAATCATATCTTGATTTTACAATAGTTTATAAAAATTAGAAAAAAACACTTCAAGCAGTTGGATTCTTTCTCTGGAAAGGAGGAGTATATTCTCAATCATGCATGAAATTTGAAGAATATAAGTAAAAATTAAAACTTGTGTTGAATACCTCTGCTACACTAAAACAAATATTTTAAAATGTTAACTGTCCCGGCTGGACTATTTTGATAAAAATCTGTAGTTATTTTATCTACATTGTTTTGCAATGAAATCTTCTTTTAAGAACTAGAATTTGGAATACTCTTATCTCAAAGTAATCTTAAGACAAATGGATGTCCACCATCAATCTCAAATGTCTTAGAGAAAGTTTATTTGTGTCAGTAAAATTTGAGTGTGCTCTTGCGAACACCTGAGTGCTATTGAGCTTAATTGGGTTATAGCTCATGCTGATTGTGTTTTTCTCCTGCTGTATCTAATTTCTTTTTTTCCCAATATTTTATTGTTTGGTTTGGGTTTTTAAGGTGTATGGAAATTAAAGAACTCTAAATTTTTAAGAGCCCTAAAGGGAAGTATGCTTTTGTGTTAGTCATTCCTGTGAACACAAGTGCACTGTTGAATTTAATTGGGTTGCAGCTGGTGCCAGGAGAGAGAGTCAACTAAATGAGGATTTGCAGACTGACTAGGAACTTGACATTGTATGTCATTTTTTTTCCCTCTTTTTCAATTTCTCTCTATACATTTGCAAGATTCCTGGATCTGAAAGAATCTCAAGGCAAATTGAATAGAATTCTTATGATCTCTGATACTTCATGGAGATTGCCTTAAAAGAGTATTCTTCTATTCTAAGTTGGTGTCGTTTCTCAGAATAAGGTGAATCTAACCTGAGAAACAATCTGGCCTACTTTTGCCAGTAATTCAGGAATGTTTAATATCATAGCTAGACTTTGACAGGTTAGTCATACAAGGATATAACATTTTCCAAAAGAAAAAAAAAGCATTGAAGTTGAAAATGTAGTAAAGCATTAAATATCATAGATACTGCCAGCAAGATAAGTGAGGGTAGAATTATCAAGAAGTAATTATTTTTAAGTTTCTCAATACCATTATTAGAATAAATTCCTCACTATGGTGAATAACAATAATTCATTTCAACTGATTGTTAAAAGTAAAACAGCTTGTTAATTTCTTTAGAGGGATTTAAAACAGCTCTATATGTTTCTATTCTGTCAGCATCATTGACAGTTAACTACAATGGTTCAGCAGTTAAAAATTGAATGTATACAGGTCATTTAGGAGCTAGGAGTAGGTGGCAATAGAGCTGGAATTAATAGCACCAAACATGAGAATCATTGATTTGGTCACATTTATAGAAAACTGTTTTGTTTTTTAAAGAGGTTTGCAAATTTAATGGAATTAAATATTTCCTTTATATCTATTCTACATGACAGAAAACAAAGAAGCACCAAGTTAATGAAGTATAAGAGTAGCTGAAGTATGAAGTCAGTAAAGTCATTCTCTAACACATCAACCAAAAGTATCTAGATTTATTTTTTATAGCAATGCTTCTTTAAATCTAGAATATTAAAGAAATGAGAAATAGAGCTTTTTATCACATTGTTTTTTAAATTTGCAAATTAACCTCTGGTGAGGGACTTATATTTCTTCACATCTTCTGTATAAATTGAAAAGTTTGTACATTAAGAAAACATCTTTAAATCCAATAGCACTTTTGAAAAGTAGGCACATTGTAAAAGAATAGGTGTAAGTGTGGACCTATTTTGTCCTCCCTAATATTCTTGGTCTATGATTAGACCAATACTTTCCCAAAGAGAAAACTTTCAAAACAGTACATGTCCTGCATAATTATTCAACATGGTTTTCTTTATGCAATTGTCTAATCAGCAAAGCTTCAGGTGCACTGCTTACTTGAAGGTCTCTCAGGAAGACTGAGCTTCTGTCTCTGCTGGTCAGTTACACCAACACAGGTTTCCCAGAACTATATAGATGTTGTGCTCGTGGCCTCACGTTGTATTACACCTTCACACGTCACCAGAGAAGGAGTTGAGTATTTGAAAAGAGTGCAGACATTGTTAGATGACAAACTCAAAGAATGTATTATTTGTTGGTAAAGAAACAGTGTAGGTTTAATTACTTTCCAGGTGAATCCAATGGAGCATGCAAAGTTCCTATCTTAGAAATGGGATGGATTTGTGGACTCAGGTGGGTCTGAAGAAACCTTATCAGAGTAGAGACAGCTGAAGAATTTGGAAGGTATATAGGATAAGCTCTAAGCAACAAGGTCGACCACCTAAATTGTCCTGTATCTCTCAGATTAACATATATATATATATGTGTGTGTGTGTGTGTGTGTGTGTGTGTGTGTGTGTGTGTGTGTATCTCCCCCTGGAAAGTGAAAATAGAGTGCTTAGTGTAGCACGGGAGTCTTACTCATTTTTATGTTCCTGAAGAGAATCTGGAGGCTTTAAGGAATGCAAAGTCAGTAATGCATACATGAGGGAAAGGGAAAAATTCTCTGCTTGACTGGTTAGTCTCCTCCACAAGAAAATAACTTGGTTTTATAGGGCTCAAGAGTCTTGTCTCAAATTTCTACTTTTAAAAAACTCAACTCATCTCACTCCAACTTCACAGATCTCCAGCTTTTCCAAATGTCATAAAGAGCCATTGGATGTAGCTAGTTATTTTTTGCACAGGATAAAATAAAAAGAATCAATGTTTGCTTGGCTCTTCATGCTTCCCCATGATTCTTTGTGCTCCCCATATCTGTGTTTTAGTTTCTAGAATGATTCATCATTGAGTGTGAGACCTGTCATTCAAAATAAATGAGTTATATATATATATACAAAACTTGCTGCTTTTTAATTCATTGCCTAAGGCAACTAACTAGGTTCTCTGAACTTTTCAAAGGTATTAGTGGCCTGTTTTCTATTACTCAAAAATAAATTTGTGATTATTAGATGAAGATAACCCTTATGTGAGCAAATATGGTTCTTAAATATATTTATGAAATGAAGAAATATTGTTCCAACATATTATAATAAATGTACTGTAGCCATGGGTTATGTTCTGAAATTTTCCTGGTAGGAAACTGTAAACCTAATAGTGATATATAAAATGGTTAGACTTTAGATTCTGGAACCTTGTAAGCTATTAATTATGTATTTATGAGAACTGCTGTGATGGTAACATTTTAAATGCAAAGTATGTTTCGTTGAACTTTCTTTTTGGCAACTTGTACTAAGATGTACCTACAATCTCAGTTGGTGGTCAAAATAAGAGCACAATTGGCTTAGAGATATATTATTCATCTCTAAACAATAACAATGCAGATGGTTGTATTGTGTTATCATAATTGAGCTTACCCAGCCATATGTCATATACCCTGAGGACACATTCTCATATACAGTTTTTAAACAGTCATTCACTGATTCTGATATTTTGATGGAGAATATGTGCCTTTTCAGTGTTTCAAGGGAAACAGAATAATAAAGAGGTTTTCTTTGACATCTACCTATTAGATTCAACCATTCATAAATCAAATATTTTAACACTAATTGTAAGACAAGAACTGTGTACTGCGTTCAGAGAACATTGTGGATCCAAATAAAAGCCTTGAGAGGTAGAGGTCATCTTTCTTTCTTTCTTTTTAAATTATCATTTATTTATTTTTATGTGGTGCTGAGGATTAAACCCAGTGCCTTGCACATGCTAGGTGAGCCCTCTATCAATGAGCCAAAACCCCAGCCCCTAGAAGCAAGCTTCCTTCCTTCCTTCCTTCCTTCCTTCCTTCCTTCCTTCCTTCCTTCCTTCCTTCCTTTCTTTCTTTCTTTCTGATTTAAAAAAAAAATGACAGTGGAATGTATTACAATTCTTATTACACATATACAGCATAATTTTTCGTATCTCTGGTTGTATATAAAGTATCTTGACACAATTCTTGTCTTCATACATGTACTTTGGATAATGATGTCTATCACGTTCCACATCCTTGCTAATCCCCTGACCCTCCTTTTCCCTCCCACCCTTCAGCACTATCTAAAATTCATCTATTCCTCCCATGCTGCCCCTCCCTACCCCACTATGAGTCATCCTCCTTATATCAGAGAAAACATTGAGCATTTTTTTGGGGGAATTGGCAAACTTCACTTAGAATTATTTTCTCTGACACCATCCATTTTCCTGCAAATGCCATGATTTTATTCTCTTTTATTGCTGAGTAAAATTACATTGTATATATATGCCACATTTTTTTTTATCCACTCATCCACTGAAGGGCTCCACAGTTTAGCTATTGTGAATTGTGCTGCTATAAACATTGATGTGGCTGTGTCCCTGTGGTATGCTGTTTTTAAGTCCTTTGGGTAGAGTCCAAGGAGAGGAATAGCTGAGTCAAATAGTGGTTCCACTCCCAGGTTTCCAAGGAATCTCCATACTGCTTTCCATATTGGCTGCACCAATTTACAGCAATGTATGAGTGTACCTTTTTCCCTACATCCTCACCAACACTTATTGTTGTTTGTCTTCATAATAGCTGCAATTCTGACTGGAAAGAGATGATATCTTAGAGTACTTTTGATTTGCATTTTTCTGATTGCTAGAGATGATGAACATTTTTTTCATATATTTGTTGATTGATTGTTTATGCTCTTCTGGGAAGTGTCTGTTCAGGTCCTTAGCCCATTTGTTGATTGGTTTATTTGTTTTTTTTTTTTTTTTTAGTGTTTAGCTTTTTGAATTATATATATACCCTAAAGATTAGTGCTGTATCTGATATGTGAGGGATAAAAATTTGCTCTCAGGATGTAGGCTCTCTATTCACCTCATAGATATTTTCTTTTGCTGAGAAGAAACTTTTTAGCTTGATTCCACCCCATTTATTGATTCTTGGTTTTAACTCTTACACTATAGGAGTCTTATTAAGGAAGTTGGGTCCTAATCCCACATAATGAAGATTAGGGCCTACTTTTTTTTTCTATTAGACACAGAGTCTCTGGTTTAATTACTAAGTCCTTGATCCACTTTGAGTTGAGTTTTGTGCATGGTGAGAGATAGGGGTTTAATTTCATTTTGTTGCATATGGATTTCCAGTTTTCCCAGCACATTTGTTGAAGATGCTATCTTTTCTCCAATGCCTGTTTTTTGCACCTTTATCTAATATAAGATAATTGTAATTTTGTGGGTTAGTGGCTGTTTCCTCTAGTCTTTACCATTAGTCTACCAGTCTGTTTTGGTGCCAATACCATGCTGTTTTTGTTACTATTGCTCTGTAATATAGTTTAAGGTCTGGTATAATGATGCCACCTGCTTCACTCTTCCTGCTAAGGATTGCTTCAGCTATTCTCACTAATTATTTTCAGCATAGTTCTTGAAACACTGGCCAGAGCAATCAGACAGATTAAAGAAATTAAAGGGATATGTATAGGAAAAGTAGAACTTAAATTAGCACTATTTGCTGACAATATGATTCTATACCTAGAAGACCCTAAAAGCTCCACCAGAAAATTTCTAGAACTTCTAGTAAATGAATTTAGCAAAGTAGCAGAATATAAAATCAACACCCATAAATCAAAGGCATTTGTGTATATCAGTGACAAATCCTCAGAGAAATGAGGAAAACTACCCCGTTTATAATTACCTAAAAAAAAAATTAAGATACTTGGGAATCAAGTATCTTACTAATGAAAGAGGTGAAAGATCTATAAAATGAAAACTACAGAACCCTAAAGAAAGAAATCAAAGAAGACCTTTGAAGATGGAAAGATATACCTTGCTCTTAGATAGGCAGAATTAATATTATCAAAATGACCATACTACCAAAAGCACTATACAGATTTAATGCAATTCAGATCAAAATCCAAATAGCATTACTCCAAGAAATAGAAAAGGCAATCATGAAATTCATCTGAAGTCTTCTTTCTGAAAGCACAAATAAATTGTAAAGGACCAATGACATTCTACCTGACATAAGAGAGGTAACTCAACCTATGAAACCCAACCATTTCTTTGTGTTTTTTTTCTTCTTCTTCTTCTTTTTTTTTTTTTTTTAGCTGTAGATGGACACAACATCTTTATTTTTACTTGATGCTGAGGATTGAACCCATTGTCTCATGCATGTGAGGCAAGTGCTCTACCACTGAGCTACAACTCCATCCCTAAACCCCAACCATTTCTACCTCACTAGGCAACTGAGTGAGACAGAGGCATCTGTCGTGCTTATCCTCAGTGTTACAATCTACCTCCCAGCCCTATTAGTCCAAAGTGTTAAATATTTCTTGAAATTGTCATCTTCTTCAAATTATTTTGTAAGTGACTTTTATCTATTCTTAGGCCCTTATCAATTTATTTATTTATATAATTCACAAATCTGGGCTCAGTACTACCAGGATAAATTTTGTGCTGCTTACATGATTAAAAGCGAGAACATAGTCTCAGAAAATCTAGAAAACCAAGGCCTTGTAGTTGTTGCAGAGAAATAGGTACTTTATTCCATGTGCCAAAAGTCTTAGCATACTACATGGGCAACATTGAGTGAAAAATTCATTTATTTAAACTTTTTGGCCTCAGTTTCCTCATTTGTAAAATTGTAATTACAATAGCTTTGCAGTTTAAGTATATATATGTATAATTGCTTAGTACCATGTGGGGCCCATAGGGAGCATTCATTATCAGATGACTAGATCTACTGTGGTTATGCTTTTTATATGCATTAAGATTGAATATTTGAGAACCATGGGAAAATGTTAAAGCAATTAAGTAACACTAATTGCATTGTGAAAAGGCAACTCTGGTATAGAGGAAGTAAGGGCTGGAAATGAAGAATACCAGATGTGAAGACAATTTAAGAGGATTTTATGATAGGCTATTTACTAACTTCATGTAATTTAAAAACTAAATTTAAAATAACTTAAAATTAAAAGTTAAATACTTTACTTTTAAGCCATGAAGAGTGTTCAAGGGAAATAGTGATAATTTAAGTGATTATTAAAAATAGAAGTCATAAGATATGAGAAGCAGTTGTGATATGGAGAGAGAGGAAGTTAATATCACCAGTGTTTGGGGGTGTACAATTACTATCATTCATTTAAAAATCAATTCATTAAAGTAGAAAGTAACATTAATTACTGGAATGTTAGTATTCATTAATAAGATAGTACATTGTAGAGAAAATGAAATGCTTTAATTTATTTTTACATATTGAAATATGTAGCATTTTAACATAGAGAATTATATGGTCCCAAAGGAATGCTAACCCCTAGGTCTAGTAATCCAAAGAGAAAAGTTTGCACCAGAAAGTAAATGAGCACACTATTTTCTTCATCAAGCAATATTTACTTAAAAAAAAAAAGTTTGGAATTATTCAGGGATGAGGGGCCAGCCCACACACAACTCTGAGGATCAGTAATCCAGAAATTCATAGAAAATTATAAATTAAAAATATTGACTTATGTTGATAATAAGTAAAATTCTGAAAATAAATGCAAACAATAAAAGAAATTATGAGAAGTGAAAAAAAAAGTCTTTTAAGAAATAGGCATAGAGAAACACCAAGAAGTATATTCACAGAATTAAATCATGAAAAAGAAGAGTCTAAAGTATTTAAGAAAAGTTAGAGGAGAATTCTCAAAGGGAGGAAGTATAAGCCCTCAGAGAAGGTGATTAAATGTGATGAAATAATTATTTTTTAAGTAAATACAGGCAATTTATAAGTCCAGTGTGATTTTCTTCTTGTTCCCTAACATAGCTAAAACACTAGGTCTGTAATTCAAAGATAGGTGTGTAACTCTAGGTTGACATAAAGGTAGACTTAACTCTTTAATGTGTGCCACGTTACACTCAAGGAGTGAAAAACATTAAAAGAAGTGGGAGGGAACATTTAAAGTTCACAACTGTCAGTTGTATCTATAAAGCCATTCAATTTTCACCCTGATCTTTTCCACCTGTCTCTGATAGGTGCTTGATGGATCTAAGCAATGAGCTTCTCCTAGGGGAGGAGGGTCATACAGCTGTGGCATTTTATTAGCTTCCTGCTTATCAAGTCTAGGTTTTAGCTTTCTATAACCTGGGATGTCAGTTAACATTTATTCCCAGCTTTCAAATACAACATTTTTTTTTAGCATCACTTATTTGTCATGTTTTCTCCAATTCCTTTCTGTTGTAGTCTTAGTTTTATTTCTCCTATCAGTCAGCAGGTTCTGGGAAGAGTGCAAATATAAACCCCACTTACCTAGTGTTCAAAGCTATGACTGCTGAAGTAAATATTTACCCATGCTGAAATAACTTTCCTGCATTTTTCAGTCATTCTCCACCCTTTCCTCTAAACATTTCCTGTTTAAAGCATAATTTCACCATTTTCCTATTTTTTAATAGAGAAATCATGTAGTTCTGAAATATATAAAATTTACATATTTCTGTCTCTCTGATTCTGATTAATAAGATTTGAGAGAGACAAATTGTTGCCTTGACCAAAACAGTGACTTAAGCCACCTCTTCTTTATTACATCATGGCAAGACTAACGCTTCTGTTTCACAAACATGCAAATATGCAATTGCTATCATTTAATATCTATACAATTTTTTCTCCCTTTTAGAAATTGGATTTCCTACACATGAAGATTATTTTACTGTTTGGTTTGAGAATAAACACTTTCATGTTTCAGCTATTCTGTAAACATTTTTCCTGTTCCATAAATCATTTTATTGATCTTACTAATTTCTATACCATTACCTTTAAAAATAAGGTAGTATTAAGTAGAGAAATTACAGAATGTAGGAGGCCATAGATTCAAAGCATGACATATCTTTACAGATTTATCTTTTAAAAAGTATAATGAATTACTTCTATATTATAAGCAATCTGTGCTTTTTGTTGCCTTCATATACCATGTTCTTTGCCAAGCCCTATAGACTAGCTAATACATCTGTATACATAGGGTGGTTTATCTTCTAGAATGCCATCATTTCGAATATGTATTTGTCTTTAAATCACAATCCATTTATTTATATTTCGTGTGAAATATGAAGCTGATGATCATATAAAATAACTGTATATAAAATATTTATATTTGTACTAGTCTTTGGGTCACCATCTAATTTCTTTGTGTCTCCTGTCTGAAAGCATAACTTCAAGGCAAGTACTTTGCAGATTCTTTTATAATAATCATCTATACAATATCTGTACATGTCTAGAAAATGAAGGTATCACCTGCTTATGAAATGTATATTTTGAATCTATTCCCATAAATCAATTATATAGTGTTTAATTTAATTCTAAGCCTATACACTTACATCCTCCTGAGTTTTTTTTTAGCTTCTTTGTTTTCTATAGGAAAAAAGAAAAGAGAAGTAGCACATGACTAAATGATAAAGATTGTTGAGATTCATGCCACTGAAAATGTCCTATCATTTAGTTGGATAAAATTGTGACATGAAACCAGTTCAAAGTTTAGAATCAGAGCTGGACACAGTGGCCCATGCCTGTAATACCAGTGACTTGAATGCCTATGGCTGGAACTTCAGAAATTCAAAGCCAGCCTTAGCAACTGAGACCCTGTCTGAAAAAAAAAAAAAAAAAAAAAAAAAAACAAAAAAAAAACGGAGTTGGGAAGGGGTGCTGTGGATGTGGCTCAGTGGTTAAGCACAGCTGGGGTTCAATCCTCAGTACCAAAATAAAATAGTTAAGAACCATTTGCAATTTATTTTACTTACAACCCTTAGGTATGGAATGTGAATATAAAATAAAACACATCTTTACAGTGCCATGTTGCACTGTATTCTACATCAAGATAAATAAAAAGTGAAGAATGGGAGAGAAGTCATAGCTGGAGAGTGATAAACTATTTAATATATTTAACCTGTTCTGGACACATACTCATGCATATCCATAACAATGTCTTTGTTTTTACTTGATTTTCAAACATATTAAATATTTTACTACTAATAATAATAAGAATAATAAATAACTAATAGTTACTTGACAGCTAATAGAGTTTTATATTGTAGATGATAATAATGTTCTAAGATATATGTATGCATATTCTTATCCTAACAACAAATCTATGGGATAGAGATGGAACTATTAACACAGATAAAAATGAAGAAACTCCAAATCAGAGAAATTGAGTAGCTTGCCTAAGTTAATAAATTTAGTAAATCAAGCAGCTGAATCTCTCAACTCTAAAGTGCATATGCTGTTTCCACTATCATATTATTTTCCTACAATCTGGTTAATTTATTTGTTAATTCGTTTCTTCATGCAATTTGGCTGTTTTATTAATAGAAATCCTGCAAACTACATCAATATTTAGTCTGCTTTTAAAGTTGTTAAATATTTATTCATCACCATTGGGACTGATCTTTTTTTCAATAAGCAGATCCACAAATTTACTCTACTAATAATAGAATTGATAGTAACAGGAATACTAGTTATTGTATGTTATATAAGGATTTGTCATTTGTATTGTTTTAAATACAGTTTACCATATATTAATACCTTCTTTCTGGTACATACTCTACAATGTCATAAATGACTCTGATTCATAGTTACAATAATAATACTCTCTTGATTTTATGTGTTTCTGCTTAAATAAAACATTCTGCTTTTATTATGTCTTTTACAAATCTTTTAAATCATTAATTCATAGACAGAAGTTGAGGCAACTCACAAAATAATCTGTTTCCCAGTCCTGAAGTTATTTCTTCACAGTGCTATTATCCACAGAATTATTAATGAAAAAACAACCTTTGTTTATTTGAATATTCTCGAAGCACGGCACTTTAAAGATGTCTTTCATTTTATACTCACATTCCATACCTAATGTTGCAAAGCAGACATTGCTCACTGTAAGTGTTATTTATCGATGCTTAAAGGTTCAATGAATTATTCAGCCCTTTTACCCTTCTTGCTTTGCGGCAAACCTATTGAGTTTTCAGAGTAGTTTCATATCAATAAATTTGTTCTTTCTTTGCAGCTCCAATTTCATGCTTGGCCTTTTCTAAACAACATACAAGAAAAAATAAATAACCAGTAAGGATAAAATAAGTATACAAATTGCTTTAAATAACTGGATATCCAAATTATTAAGGCTCTCAAGGGTTTTAAAAATTAAGATATGAAAGCAAGTCTGCAGAAACAGGCTGTATGCAAATGTAATAGGCAAAAAAAAAAACTTTGCCTGTTAACATGTGATCTGTAGAGAGTGGCATGTGTTTATAAGCAGGTTATACTCAAGAGTTGAAATGAACTCTTGACAAATAAGTCCCTAGGAGTTCAAGGACTCACTGACCCCTTTCTATTGAATGTTGTCCTAAGCACATAGAGTGATATGCAATTAAAGAATGAATGGCTAATCTGATCAGACTGAACAGTAAAATTCTAATAAAATGACAGCATGAGGCAAGAAGTCAGCAGCCTCAATATATTTGGTTCCTGTGAAAAGGAAGCCACTTATCTTTATTAAACCAACTTCAAGTGTTTGACTCTCACGTGTGGGAATTTTGTTTTTCCCTTATTCAAAAAAATGGTAGCACGTTCTAGGGATAGGGGAAAGAAAATCTTCATATCTTTAACATGTTTACAGTTTAATAAGGTGACAGACACTAAAATAACTATTATCGAGTGGTTCAAGCATTGTATTATAAGTATCTTCATATATTTTCATTTCTTAAAAACTTCTCTTTTAAACATGGAACTGGCAACTTAACATTTTTAGAAGAATCAATATATTTTTTGTTTTAAAGTATGTTAGCACAGGTGTTTTTTATATTGATTATATTTTTTTTCCAAAATCTGAATTAAATCCATGTCTGTTACAACAGAAAGGCTTCTTCCTGTGGAAACACGCAATTTTTAATTTTTAGGTTTTCCTTACCTATGGACCATATGATTTCGTTCACTCACCAATTACTGAGTGCAAATAGCTCAGCAGCTGAGAATAAGGGCAAAGTAGGTTAACTTCCCTGCTGTTGACCTTTCGGTTCTCTAACTTAGCACTCACAATACTTCCTTAAAATCAATATTATCAACTAATTTTATGGGCAAAGTAACTCTGTGTCTTGGTTTGTGTTTCCCCAGAAGTTGACCCTGAGATAGATTTTATTTCAAGAAGTTCATTTGGGACATGATCTTAGAAATGACAGTAGGAGAGTGGGAAGGAAAGGGGGAAAGAAAGGAAGTTGTGAGAAGTGACCTCTCAAGCCACTTATCACTGTAGCTTATTGGGGCTCAGTGATGCTGAGGAAGGCTGGGTAATAGTGTGCGGGACAGGTTTCTATGGGGTCCCATCTTGGCGGGTGGGGGGCTGTAGAATTTACCCACAACCTCCCTCTTTGTTGCTGATCATTGCTGTTTGAGTAAGGGTGGTAGGTGCTGAAGCCCTTCCAGTTCTCCCAGACTGCAAGACAATCTTCCAGAAAATTTCAATGACCTTTTATTTTTCATAGTAATGGATTTTCAAATATGTGTCTGTGTATGGAAGTATTAAGATATAATTAAAAGTGCTTTTCACATAACACTGCAAAGGTAGCATAATTCTGTTATTATCAATTATATAAAAATAACAGGTTTCATGAGGAGAGATAAAACAAGTGTTCAGTACCTAACCACTAATCTGTATCAACCAGCTCTTTGCCTTTTTGTGATGATTGCCTACATACCTATAAGCAAATGTACTGCACTAATCCTTATAAATATATTTGCCATTTTCTTTCTTTCTTATTTGAATCCTTGGACTTAGTTCCTCAAAAACTTTCATTTTAAATGTTTACACTTATTATTACATTTTATTCCCATGAAATCTAAAAGAGATACTCATAGTCATCTAAATATTTTTGTCTTGTTGGTTTTGCTCCTGGGCATGCAACAATTCTCATGACTTGTCTCAAGACCCATTGTAATTTCCATAAGCCTTGTATTTATGAATACCAGCTTATACCACATTTGTAAAGAAATAAAATATATCAGACAGGTGGGAAGATACAGCTTTTAATGTAACAGTTATTTAAACTGGCTGACATAATTAGAGTTGTTGCTTTAAGATTAGACAATGATAACATTCAGAACAGTAAGCCAACCATAGTCTGCTCCTATATTAATCTAGAAAAGTAGTAATAATGTGACTGTGAGCTGTGACTATCCAGATCAGAGCTGGATAGTCACAGCTCACAGGCTATGTCTTTTTCTGGCACCTTATTTACTGATTGCAAGAAGAGTTTCATCCAAGCACATCATACTCCATTCTTACAAAGCAGTCACCTGAAACTTAGATAAATGTTGTTCATTTGGTGTTATCTAGATTTGTGTAAAAACACTCAAACAGATTGGCAAGAACAGAAAAAATCACCTAGAAGTGTGAATCTTAGGAAGCCTTGTTTCCAAATCAAAAAAAAATTAAGCACTCTTCCTAATGAATTCTTCATTAGGAAAAACTAAACAGTTCATAATTGATGCTGACATTTATTTGAATGATTTTAATTATCATATAACATGCCCTCATATTGTTCAATTTATTAATCTTAGTACCTTTTAACCTTGATTTACATAATTTTTGCCTTTCTTTTTATCTCCATTCATTGTAGGCCATTAATAAAATTTAATTTACATTGGTATGTCCAATAACACCTATTTATATATTCTTTTTTTTGAGATTGAAATGTCTCTATAATTTTCCAATTTTTTCTTTTTTTAAGCCAAAAAAATCCTTTGTCTTCTCTATATGCTATATTTAGAAAGATTTTGAGATGTAATTTCAAAAACCATTATTTCATTTATTGATGCAAGATTTTATTCTTCCCATAGAATACTGTTATGCACTCAAAACTTTATAGCAACCAGAAGTATAGTATAATTAGGGAATATTGTTTTCAAATTAAAAAATTGTTATTTTCTCTTAATACTCATAAATATAACTGGAAGTCCTTCATTAGACATGTTCCAGATTCTGTAAAAGAAACAGATTAGTAGTAGTTGTCACTTTCTTTGAAGAATTTCCATAGTCTTATCAGAATCAATATATTAATGTGGTTGGGGAAAGGAGAACATGTAATGAATCAAAATTTTACTCAGTAGTTTTTGTTTTGTTTGAACATTGGAATTTATTAATTTATTTCCTATTTCCAAAACATTGCCAAACCCAAAGTTTTGTAGGAAATCTCATTGTTATTTCTAACACATAACTTGGCTAAATTATAGAGGAGATAACATTTAAGTTTCATTTCTTATCATATTCAAACCTAAATCCCCGCCACCATCACTTATAACATTAAATGCTGCCTTTCTTCTATTTTCTTCATGCATATGATAACTTCAGGTGCATTATGAGCTGACAAAGAAATACAGGATGAAATTTACTTATATCCTTTTTTGATCTACAAAAAATTTTAAAGGCCTCTTTTATGTTTGCTGCTTTGAAACAGTTGAATGAATTTCATGAAAAATGTGCTAGGCATGTGTGCTTTTTGTACTTTGGTTTCCTGAGTCTTTCCTAAGCCAAAGAACATATTTCTACAGAAGGAATTCCTCAGTTACCAAGTTCCCAGCTATGCCAATAGTTCCAAAGTTCCTTTAGAAACTTAAATGTTTTCTGCCTTTTTTTATTAAGGAAAATATTTTATTATAGTTGATGAAATAAAGTGAGGCATATCAGGCAGTGAAGGCAAAAGGAATATATGGTTTTATCTTTGCCTTTATGTAATTTATCTTATTTATTCTCCTTGGTTGTGATTCAACAATATATCAATTTATTATTTTCCTGGTCTATTTTATTTTAGCTTCTTTCTGAATCTTTTCTAGGCAAGCATGATTTAAGGCAATTTTTTTTAACTCATTACGTAAAACCAATAGTACTTAATTTATTTTTAAAAAATGTACATACAGAAGTTAAGGCTTTAGTGACCTTAGCAGTAATAGGCTACCTAGTATATTGTTTGGTATATGAAATCACTTGATCCCAAACTGAGATATTTATATTTTATATGAAGATAATAATCTGTGGTCAGATTTATTGTACTTTTAAAATTTTACAAAATTTTGTGGGTTTTTCTATACTATAGATTTCTAAAATTATCATTCAACTGATCATTCTCTTTCTGGGCTATTTTAAATTCCTTAATGGAGTTCTACTTGATAATTCCACAAATGTGCACAGCATGAACAAATCAAATCCCATGTCTTTTTATCCACCTTTTCCATGCTCCCTTCTGAATCTCTAGTAATCCCTATTTCTACATTCAGATTGACTTTTTAATTTCCATAAATGAGAAAGAATATGCTGTGCTTATCTTTCTGTGTCTAGTTTATTTCACTATATCTTCCAGTTTTATACATTTCACTGCAAATGAGAGGATTTCATTCTCCTTTATGGATGAATAATATTCCATTGTGTATACCACAATTTCTTCATCCATTAATTTTTTTAATGGGCACTCAGTTTGATTCCACATCTTAGCTATTGTGAATAGTGCCAGGAGGAACATGGACATGCAGTTTTTTGTTTTGTTTTGTTTTTTTTCAATATGTTGGTGTCATTTCCTTTGGATATATACCCCAAAATGTGATAGCTGGATCATATGTTAGCTATTTTTTTTTAGTTTTTCATGGACCATCCACACTATTATTCATAATAGCTGTACTAATTTACATTCCTGATAGCAGTGTTTAAGAGTTCCTTTTCCTCCTCATCCTGAACAGCATTCCTCAACTTGTCTTACGATAGCCTTTCTAACTGTAATGAAATGATATCTTACTGAGTTTTGATTTGCATTTCTCTAATGGCTAGAAATGTTGAGAATTTTTTCATATACATTGGCCATTTGTGTTTATTCTTTTGAGATGTGTTTATTCAGATCATTTGCCCACTTTTTAAAGTGGATTGTTATATGTTCTAGATAATTAACCCTTTGTCTAATAAATAGTTGGCAAATATTTTCTTCCATGCTACAAGTTATCTTTTCACTCCATTGAACATTTTCTTTGTTCTGCAGAAGATTTTTAATTTTATGTTATCCCATTTGTCTATTTTTGCTTTGTTTTCTGTGCTCTGGAGGTCATATCCAAAATATCATGCACCATAAAGTTTGTAGTAATTTGTTATAGCTACAATAGAAAACTAATATGATGAATTAATGGCTATGTGATTGAATATATTTGTTCCATCTTTTCTCTTTATATTAAACATCTCTAGAATTGTGTGATAAATAAGTCTTCTTTGGTTATAAGGTACCTAGCCTTAGATATTTTTTATAGCAACAGAAAACAGACTAAGATGAGTAGTATATTAATCTTTGGTACATTTTTAATAGTTACAAGTATAAAAAACATTTCCATTATTAATTATAGAGTCTTATATGTTAAAAAGTTGATGTCAAATTCACTTCAAAAAAATCTTTAGCCTTGGACTGGTTTATAAGTCCGTGATAGAGGGCTTGCCTAATATGTGCAAGACACTAGGTTGAATCCCCACATACAAAACCCTTTAGCCTTTACAATTGCCTGTCAGTCCTAAATAAATTATTTATTCATTGCTAACACTAGCCACTTTACTGTTTTAGCACTTGAACTAGAGCTCCTGCTCTAAAAGATTTGTGTGACTTGATTTTTATGGTTGGTTTCTTTTTGACAATTTACTGGACACCGAAAAGGAAATGTACAGGATCCTTTTCTCTAAACACCTCTATTTTTTATTAGAAAATTAAAAAAAAAAACTGATTCTGTTTAACAATATTGGAAATTTCTTTTAAGGCACTAAACAAGCATTAGTTGATTATTCTAAAATTTTCAAAAACTAATAGAATAAGAATTCAATAAATGAACATTTCATAAAAACCAACATACCTCTAATTCTATCCTTGAAGGCCTATGTAGAAAACAAAATACATGCACAGGAATTTATTATTGAACATTATGTAACAATGTTGTTAAATGTTACTTAAAATCAGGAAATAAGGCAATATAAAAATAATGTAGCACAGCTTAAGACAAGTCCAAGAAGAAAACCATCTTTTCAAACTGGAATCATAAAAAAAAGTCCCTGTGGTGAGGTGTGCTTAAGCTGAGCCTAGATGTTTGAGTATGGGCATCTGAAAAAAGAAAATCCAATTCCAGGGCATGATTATGGTATCTGCTAGGCTCTGATGAAAGCATTAGGTAGTATGGCACCACAATGGTGGGATCATGTGTTAAAATAGGAAATTGTGAATGTGGAAGAGGGGTTCAGTGGAAGTGACAAAGCTCCCTTAAAGCAACCTATTCTGTAGCACTAACCCCTTTGAGGGTAGAGTCCCATTGCCTAATTACGTTCCACTGGACCTCAGTTCTTCCACTTAGATGTCACCATACTTGGACCATACTTTTAGCATATGAACATTTGGGGGACAACTCCCATCATATCCAAACCATAGCAATATTCTGCTAGTATTTTATTCTAGAAAATGTAACTGTTCCGATTGGAGTAACAGTAAATGATGTTCTTTAAATCCATTGTAAGAACATGCTAATTGTTTTTCCAAACCTACATCAAATGTATGTTTGGTTGATGTGGAGAAAAAGTGTATACATCATTAGGAACCTGAAAATCATCAGCTTAAAAATAAGTATAAGTGACCAATAATATTTCTTATTACCCAACATGGACTTGAAACTAATTCTAACACACAGCTTGTAAAGCCAAGACACATATTTTATCAATAAAACCACATAGGATGCAGATGCTTAGATTATAGGAAATATAGATAATAGGAAATGCTAACACATGTACTTTCTTCAAAATACTTTTGCCCTGTTACTTGTCTGATCTGCATTTTGTTTGTTTGATTGTTTGTTTATTGTTTGTTTTGTGTTGCTTGTGCTCTGTAGCTAAATACATCCAAGCCTGATCATTAGAATTTTAAAATATCACATGTATCCTATGAAAAATACAGGTCAATACTTAGAACTTTGAAAAGGATCTAAGAAAATATATTCAAATCTACCATCTAGTGCTTACCCAGTCCTTCTTTTGTGAGCCATTCATGCTAGATACTGAGGATTTAACAAACAGACAAAGAAAGGTCATGTGTAAGATTATGAGATGCAGTGTGGTGCCCAGAAAGCCTGTCACATAGTTAATGATAGGAGAAATCTACCTAAGAGAATAATGGCGAAGAGTATGTAACATTACATTAATCAGTGCTAAATGTTTTGATGCACTCCACATTATGTACTCTTCACCAGTGAGACCTGTTTGGTTTTCATCTTTTAATTCCCTGTGTTAGGTGTTCAGTAAATATTTGTTCAAAGAATTAATTCATAAGAACATTCTGCATGCAAAGGTGGGAAAGAACACTAAGGACTTCATAAATGGAGTAGATTCTGAGAAAACAACTTTGAATATCATGCTACAATTTACCCCCTGTCCTTCAACCCTTCAATATCTAGGTCAACAGTTATTTTTGCTCTGTGAAGTAATTTTGTTATGTTCCCAAACAAAATTACCTACTTCCTTCTCACTGTCTTACAACCACTCTGCCAGTTTCACCTTTGTCAACATTTGTAGCTCTGTGTACTTGGATAGGTACTTAAGCACTCTACCTCAGTGTTCTTCTTACTAATATAATAGTCTCTGTCTCATAGGGTTATTTTATTGCATGTGTTTCTATATCAAAAGCATTTAGAACATTGGTTACCACATAGCAATTGCTCAAAAACTGCTAGCATTTATATAATACTATTTTATTCTGAGGAGCTGATATAATAAAATGCAAATTTCATTCAAAGCAAAATATGCCTTGCTTTCACAGAAATAAATATTATCTCTTTCTGAGTATAGGTAAGTAATAGCTACTGTTGAATTGGTAGGGCTTGTTAAACTTAGAAAATGTTTCAGATAAAAGAGAATAAATAACACAGGAATTGGTATTTTCATTTAAATCATTTTCTGAAATGATTTTTAGGAATATGAGATTGTGGTTGAACATTCAAACCATAGTTCTTTTTTTTAATGAGAATCAAATTTTAAGATTATGGATATCAGTTAAATACCTTATATTCAAATTATTTTGAGTTAATTGGACTTTTCAGATTTCAAATATGCTTAGTTGAATAAAATTACCTTATGCATACATAAAGTATATAAGTAATTTACTGATTACAGGATTAATGAATTAATGTGTTTAATATTTATATATTAAGTTATAAACATTAGAAGTCTATATTTTAAATACTTTGACTTAGAAAAAAGAAGATATTGATATGTTTGGGTGAACTTGTTACATTTCTTACATTTTTTTCTTTCTTTTAAATTTAGATTTAATGGGGATCTTAAACATTTCAATCTTAAAACATAAAACTGACCTGGAAGTTGTGTCACACCCCTGTAATTCCAGTGACCCAGGAGGCTGAGTTATAAGAATTTGCTTTTATTTTCATGTGAATTTTATATTCACTAAACAAATGAAATCTCTTAAACTTCTAAGCATATAACAATTACATACTCTTATAAATTACCTGGGAATCATACATATGTACTGCCAGGATATGGTAATTATTATGTAATGTGTGTATTAATTTAGCTTGTAGATACAACAGTGGTGTAGTTAAGCAGCAATAATTTATATATTATGTTTTTTAGTAGAAAGTGGTCCTGAAGAAGAATGTGTCCAATAGAACTGATATCCTAAGCTACAATTCTTATCAAAGTTAAGATGAATAATAGGTATCTAAAACAACCAAACTCATAGAAGCAGAGCAGGATGGTGGTTTTCAGTGCTGGAGGACAAAAAAATGTGGAGTTGTTATTCACCAATTATGAAATTTCAGTTATGCAAGATCAACAAGTGCCAAAGAGCACTGTACAGCATTGTACTTGTAGTTAACAAAACTGTATTGTATGCTTGTTAAAATGATAGGTCTTTCCTAGCTACTCAGGAGGCTGAAGCAGGAGGATGGTGAGTTCCAGGTCAGTCAGGGCAACTTTAGTGAGATCCTATCTCAAAATAAAAAGTGAAAAGGGCTGTAGGTGGAGCTCAGTTGGAGATCACCTCTAGGATCAATTTCTAGTACTGGGGATGGGGCAGGGATAAATCTCATGTGAAATGTTCTTAACACAATTTAAAAATAAAAAATATTGAGCTGTTCCAGAAACTTGAGGATGAAATTTTACATACTCAAAATTTTTAAAAAGTCTACTCTATTTAATGCCAATTTTAACTTGAAATCTAAAAGATATAATGTATGTAATTTTAAAAGTAATTTTAATTTAATCTCAAGTGTCAGTTGTTTTTTTTTTAATTTTTTTTTTTTAGTTTTAGATGGACACAATACCTTTATTTATTTTTATGTGGTGCTGAGGAAGGAACCCAGTGCCTCACATGTGCAAGGCATGTGCTCCACCACTGTCAGTTGTTATTTTTTAATATCTGATTTAAGTATGTGCACATACCTATGCATACTTTGGATACCCCTCAAAAAATCGAGTTTACATTTAAAAAAATAATGGGTCCAACTGTTGGGATGCTTACACTATGCTAGGTACTGAGGTTGTTGCATTTACTGAGTACTTTGAGTTAGCAACTCTTATAAATGTCTTAGATGACTAAGCCCTCTGACTATCTCCAAAGTAGTTATTTTACATCCTCATTTTCTGGCTGAGGCACTGTGTATAATGACTGTTCCTACATCACACTGTAATGGTGAATTAGTGATGTTGAGGTGCCAGCATTTTCTTAATCACCATGCTTACCCCTTCATCCAAACAGAAACTAGATAAAGAAGATGGAAGCTTTGTTTTTCTATGAATTGTCAAACAGCAACACATTTATTCAATAAATTTACACTTTAATATTCTACTTTTCAGCTGGAATACATTTGTGTCTCCAAGAGAATGGGTACAAGTGAATAAAAATTCCCAATGATCCATCCTGCTGCCATGCAGTTTATTACTTTGAAAAATTAGCCCCTTTTTCTGTGTGTTATTTACCCAGTATATAATATTGTGTGAAGTGCTTTTTTTCAAAAGCTTGCATTTGAATCTTCTTACCTCTCAAGTAAATTTAAAACCAAATCAGAAAAAGATTCTGTGTTGATAACTACAAACCTGTATGATATTGTTATTCAATTGAGGATTCAATTTTCCTATCTGTAAAATGGCCATATTAGATTAAGTTCTAAAATGATTTTAAAAGACCAGTTTAAGCTATATAGAGGGAACAGAACAGAATAAAAAGGGGAAAAATATAAGCCTTTAGGGTAGAGGTCTAGATTCTGACTTTTATTTTGGTGTAGAATACTGATAACATCACCAGTTAAAAAAAAATCAGGAGATGAAAATAATCTACTTTATGGAATGATGGTAAGAATGAACTAGCTGATGAATGTTCAATAAATCTTGTAATTCTTATGAGAATAATGATTATTTTAATTACGGTAAGCATAAATATTTTATCAAGTGTTCAATAAAAGTTATCTGTTTCCATAATGTTCATTTTATTTACTATGTGTATATTTTATTGAGTGCTCAATGAAAGTTTATTACTATTATAAAATAATAAATATTTTTTACTCTAAAAAATACACACACACACAATATATATATATATATATATATATATATATATATTCTTTGACCCAATTGCAAAATGACTATTTGCCATGCAATTTATTACTGGGTGAACTTAATTTAAAATGACAGGGAATTTTAAATAATTGTGGTGAGACTTTCATTAGTATGTTTTTAATTATCTTCAATAAATATATTTTGTGTATAAATATAAATATCATACTTAGGGATATAATTTTAATTTAGCTCCTGATGCTCCTGAAATCCCAGGTGCCCTGCAGGTGATTCACATCTTGAAAGGGTGGAAAGGTGGTTCTATACTCATTTTAAATCCAAGTTGAAGTTCTTGTTTCATTATTTTCTAATGAAATTGGATTTGGTGATACTTGACACCTGATAAGATTTTGTTTATCTTTCTATAAAAACAGGCTAATAAAGTAGATTTCCACAGAGCTTATATTCTTTACTATAGCATTTTATAGCCACATAAAAATGCACATCCGTCCACTTACAATATTCCTTCTTTATGGCTTTTCATAAGCAATATTGCTTTCTGTTGGTATTGGATTTTGAAAAACCAAAACATAATTTTACACATTGTCCTTTTCTATAATAAAATAGGGTTAAACACAATAGTCTAGACTTCTTTGTCATTTTTTTAACACTCTACAATTACAAAAAAGTACTAGACTAGTGAACAAATTTGAATCATGGTAGTATAGCTAGTTAGATGCCTTGCTATTGGAAAGTTAGGCATTTTTAGGTTTGTGGACCTAATTCAGACTGGGCCATTGGCACTGCTGGTCCAGGTACATACCCAACTGGATGCTTATCAGCTCCCATTTCAAATTTCTCACCAAGTCTGTATTTCCAACCCATCCTCCATATTCTATGTGTGTTGACTAAAATATGCACTTTTAAATGTTTGTGAGTATAGTTTCTGTTCTTACTTCCTTTACTTATAATGTTTCTTAGGTTTATATGCACACGAGTTGCTCTCCCTTTAATTTTTTACTGCATTGTTCGTTGTTTGAAATTCCTACTATGAAAAACCACTTTATTAATCACCAACTCTATTGTGCATTAATTATTTTTCAAAATATTTTTAAAAGAGAACAATGTTGTATTTACATATATTTATTTGTGCCAGTTTTTCTCTACTTCTATGAAGTCCTCTATGCTTCTAAATTATGAAAAGATGAGGAGCAAAATGATAATTTTGAGGAAATTTTATTATAACCCAAAGACATGAATAAACAGAATGTTAATTTGTCTTCTTTCAATTTAAGGAGCTATTAATTCTATTATTTTTGTTAGACTAGTCTTTATCAAACTATTATATCATTTTTATATTTATTTCAGACTAAAATGCCCATGTAACTTTCTGGTTCTACCTTATTTACCCTTTAAAAATTTTAGATCATATTCTAATCATTTAGAAAGATAATTTCAGATACTCTTGGCTCCTATTATGCAGTGTCAATATCTACATCTTTTTAATTTAAATATGTTTGAACTCATAAAATTATAGATTTTATATTGAGATAATTATACTTTAACTTTTAGAAACGTTAATTAAAGAGTGTGAAAATAATATTTACCTATTCACGATAAAAGTACAGAAAATGTCATTTGACACTAAAATGCAAACCTATTAACAACTCAGGAATGTGCCAAATTCTGTGCATTGTTTTGTTACTTGTATTATTTGTTCACTTAACTCTATTATTATTTCGACCAATATAGTCATATTAGGCAGATTAAGAAACTAAGGGTAAGAAAGTAAAAGGTCTGCTAAACATGTTGAAGGAAAAATGCAAAAGCAGACTTCTTAGTTGCCAGGGTTTTGTTGGAATGGCTGTTATTTTCAATAGCAGGGGAATGGTAGGACAGGAGTTCCTAATTCTGATTGAGATATCTGTAGTAAGTTTCATGTTATATGTTATGATTTTGACCAAGACTGATAATTTCTACTAGGTTGGAAATTAATACAAAAGATCCTGGGTTAAAAACAACAACATATTCCAAGGTATAGAGAACCTTAACTGAAATGTACCTGATGAAAAAAGGGTTAAAATGGGAGGGGGGATGATCTGTAGAGTCAATGTAGGAAACCTAGAAAAGCAGAAAGTCTAAGCTTCTCAGATCATTTTAACAAAGGAAAAATAATTTAAATGTTCTTTCCACTCTTGAGTCTAATCATAATCCAGAACAGCTGTATCTTTTCATAATTGAATGGACACTAACTTTTCTATTTTATTTATGTTCTAAATATCAGTAGCAGTTGTTTTATAGAATTTAATGGAGACCTGAATCTGAATTTGCCACAGCATTTTTCTGTGCAATAAATAGCACAGAACTTTCTTTTGTAACTTTTCTTCATAGTTCAAGAGCCATCCCAAGATTCTCTGATCTAGAAATGGTGGTGGTAGACATAGTCCAATGGTGATGGCATCAAATAGTTTTATGTGAGTTTATATACTTTATTGCCTAGATTTAAGTTTATTTCAAGCATTTTCTAAAACAAAATGGTTTCTTCCAAATGTGGCAATGAAGGTTTTCTTGTCTATATGTTATCCAGTGAACTTACCTGCTGGACAAACCATGGATGGTATCTGAGTTTGATGACAGAAGCTGAGCATTTTGTTCTCAGGGAGGCAATACTCAGCGAACACTCCTTGTGCTGTTTTATGTATGAAAAAGAGTCAAACCATTTTGGAAACTCAAATATACTTCTCTTATGTTAAACTTCTGAGGGATAAGAAACAATTATTGAAAAAGTTTTCCAGCTCCATTTCATGCTTCTTAATGCATTTGTAGATTTATATATGGCCCTTTCCAGGTATTTGTAAATAACTTACGATGTGTTAGAGGGAATTATTAATATAAATAATTTTAATTAGATGCAGAGAAGAGAAATAAAGTATCTGTACTAGTTGAAATCTATTTGAGATAGCACCCCTAATTAATTTGGCGTGCTTACTTGTAATAAAACTTTCATTTGGAGCTCTTACTTTCAATCCCAGCCTGTAATTTGATTTTTGTCTTATTTTCACTTGGATCAAACCTCTACCTTTTACCAGATTACTCATATGAGTACTATTGAAAAACAACTTCATAAATGATAGAGATACTGCAATGGATATAGTTCAGTGGTAGGACACTTGCCTAGCAAAAATAAATAAATAGATAAGTGACTAAAATAAACTATGCTGAAGTAATAAGAGACAGCTCCATGGATTGGCTTTTTTTTTTTTTTTTTTTTTTTTGAGCAACAGTCTTTTTTTTTTTTTCTTTTTTTTTTTTTATTGGTCGTTCATAACATTACATAGTTCTTAATACATCATATTACACGGTTTGATTCAAGTGGATTATGAACTCCCGATTTTACCCCGTATACAAATTGCTGTATCACATCAGTTACCCTTCCATTGATTGACATATTGCCTTTCTAGTGTCTGATGTATTCTGCTGTCTGTCCTATTGTCTACTATCCCCCCTCCCCTCCCCTCCCCTCCCCTCCCCTTTTCTCTCTCTACCCCTTCTACTGTAAATCATGTCTTCCATTTGTATTCTCTTGACTTACCCCTCCTTACCTCTTATATGACATTTTGTATAACCCTGAGGATCGCCTTCCATTTCCATGCAATTTCCCTTCTCACTCTTTTCAGTCTTCAGACTCTTTCTCAGTCTTTTTACTGATGTTTTCACATCTAATTTTGACCTCTAATCAATTGTTATCCCTGAAGGAAGAATAATTATGTTATCACTCCACATTTATGATATTAATACTTCTTATGTCTATTAAAAATGAAATTTTTAACATTTTCATGTAATATCCACCATGTCTAGGACCCTTGCCTATTTCTCTGTTCTTATTTCATGCCATTTTTCCCCTCTTACTTTCTCTGCTCTAGGTACATTGGATTTATTTCATTTTGCCAAAATGTCATTCTCAGTTGGTAGCATTTACATTAAGAACATGCATTAAATATGACACAGGCAAAGAAAATATCTGTATTCCTATATTAAATATAATCCAAATTATTGACTAAAAATGTAAGTACACATACCATGCTAATCTATATTTTGTGAACAACAGAATTTAATATTGTATGTATTCCATAATGAGAATATATAAAATTGTTCATTTAATTTTTCAGGGTGTGGCTGAAGTTGTTTATTTATTTCTGTATTTTTATTTATTTATTTTTGATACTGGAGATTTAATGTAGGGGTGCTTTGCAACTAAGCCATATCCCCAGACCTTTTTATTTATTTATTTTTTTAAACTTTGAGACAGGGTCTCAATAAGTTACTTAGGGCCTGCTGAGGCTGACCTTGAACTTGCTATTCTCCTGCCCCAAACTCCTGAATTGCTGGTATTATCAGAATGTGCCACCATAGAAGACAGAGTTTTATTTTTTTTTAAGCAGAAAACTAAAAATAATTGTTAATATGGAAAAAAGAGAAATACATGTAAATTACTCTTAAGAATGCATAGCATATAACAAGATTTCAAAAAATGTATTACTATTTAGATTATCTAAGTACTTGTCAAGAAAAGAGCAGGAATAATTTAAGACTGAGGTCAAGTACCATGCAGTCCAGAAATCCTCCCTACATCCCTCTTAACCTCAATGGGGTTTAATGTTTTGGAGATAGTAGAAAATATAGGAAAGTTGATGATGACTTCAGATTTGGATTGAAATTCTACAGCTTTAAGACACATAAATGCAGGTGTATTTATGCAGCTATATAATTTTAACAAAGACAAGGTGATGTTAATATTAATAACCATAGGGAAGTAAATAAGAAATGAGAACTAGGAAGGTTAAATTGTTCACTTAAGATCATACAGGTAGTGAGAGAGAGGACTATACTCTTTCTTTGACGTACTGCTCAAGACTACAAATTCAGATTCAGGTCTCTGCTACCGAGGTCTGTTTTCCTACATTTAACCAAGATATATATATATATATATATATATATATATATATATATATATATATATATATTTAACACCTAAATTTGTATTTATTTAACAATTCAGAATCATTAGTTCCATAAAATACCTGAAAAGATAGAGGCTAGAATTCTCCCTAAAGTTAATATGATAAATTTAATAATAGCCTCACTGAGCATGAGGATATGCACTTGGTTAAAGTCCATGTCCGGGGCTGAGATTGTAGCTCAGTGGCAGAGCACTTGCCTCACACATGAAAGGCAATGGGTTCAATCCTCAGCACCACACAAAAATAAATAAACAAAAATAAAGATATTTTTAAAAAGCAGTATGACAGAATATGTATGCAATATATTATTTAAAAAGAAAATAGTACATGTCTGGCTTTGGATGGGTGTCTAAGGAAAAATAAAAAGGTGCAAGTATCATGAGACATAGTTTCCCTCATTCAATTTCTCAAGACTTTTTAAAAATAATGCATGTATTTAAAACACAGATTACTATGTAAGGATGAGCTTTATCGACAGTGTATGATCACTTATACTGAATATTTTTCTCAGTCTCAGAGTGACATCTGCTCTGTTCCTAGTGGTAAAAATGATGTCAAGAACATGGGAGAATCTGCTGGTCATCTGTGTGAAAACTTGGTAGCCACTTAAAAGAGTACCATGAGATAAATTATTCAATTGTTCAGGAGAACAGATTCTTCAATATGAATCCAGCTCTGCATATTTCATTGAGGAGTTCTGGAATTCATAAAGTGTATAAGGAAGTCATTATAAATAGCAGGAAAGCCAAGTGATAACAACATTTGTAAGTGAACTGAGCATGAGTCTTCTAAGTGTTAGTTCTCCTGCTTTCTAAGTGAAGGGGCCACTGTGAATAAAATGGCAAATGATGGGGAGAATGCTTCTTTGTTCATCATTAGTTTTCCTTGCTTGTCCTTATCAGTAGTAGTTAATACTAACAATGGGGCCAATTATTAAAATCTAGTGGCGTTCCTCACCCTGTGGCTTAACATTTGATTTGATTCATTATGTTCCAGGGTGTAGTTTGGAAAAAAACCCAGTATGATAGGAAAGAAGGTATGTTGTTAAAAGCAAAGAGAAATTATGGATATCTCTATTTCATAATATGAAGGTATATCTGATAATATGAGTACATAAATTCTTGAAGAAGTATTTTCTCTCTTATACTTTGTATGTGAGAGAGCTTTTCTGCCCCTGAAGTCACCTCTGGAAGATAGCAATGTCTCTTGTGCTTCAACACAAAATAATCCACTGGGTCTTTCCTTGCCTTTGACTGTGCAATGCCCTTTCAAGAATTTTATATAGAGTTGAGATCTTTAAGAGATTTCATATATTCTTATAATATTATGATACGGTGGCATTGTCAAGAGTTTCAATCGTTTTGCAGCAGTTTTCATATTGGAAGGAGAGAGGGAAGTGAAATGTGTGCCCAATTTTGTGATGATGAACCTTAATTTATTTTTTCTCAGTGTGGATATCTCTTGCCCTTTTTCTGACACACAACAGCAAAGCCATTCTCTGCCAAACAGCCACACAGGCCCCATACCTGGGAGTCATAAAGATAGAGAGGCAGGTGGAAAATGCAGACCACACATTTTAAATTAGATTAAAATGTAAAGGTCTAATACTTATGTATACAAAATCAGTCTCTCTACTCTCACCCCTTCTTCTCCCTCTCATTTTACAACTCATCCATTTTGTCTCTCTCTTCAATCATCCACCTATCATCTATTGATTGATTGATCAGTCTCTACCATTTATCTTTGAATTTAATTATCTACCTTCCATTTAAGGCATATTAACCCAAAATTTGCAATGGCAACTTTTTAAAAAATTTTATTTTTCTATTCATTCTTTTCATTATGCATGGCAGTAGATTGTATTTTGAAATATCAAACATATATGAAGTATAACTTTCCATTCTTGTTGTTGTATATGATATGGAGTTACACTGGTCATTTATTCATATATGAAGATAGGAAAATTATGTCTGAATAATTCTACTGTCTTTCTTTTTTTTATGTTTTTTTTATTGTGTCTACTGTCTTTCCTATTCCCATCCCTCTCCCTTCCCTTCATTCTCTTCTCTCTAATCCCAATGAACTTCTATTCTTACCTCACCTGCTTATTTTATGTTAGTATCTGCACATTAGAAGAAGATTGGGCCTTTGGTATTTTGGGATTGGATCATTTCACTTAGCATGATATTCTCCAGTTCCATCCATTTACTGGCAAGTGTCATAACTTCATTTATCTTTATGGCTAAGTAATATTCCATTGTGTATATGTACCACATTTTCTTTATCCATTCATCTATTGAAGAGAACCTATGTTGATTCCATAGCTTAGCTATTTCGAATTGAGCTGCTACAAATATTGATGTGGCCTCATACCTATAGTATGCTGATTTTAAATCCTTTGGTTATATATGCAAAGGCAACTTCTATTAACAAAATGTTAGCCTATGTTGGTCAAGTATGAAACGTAGTAGTATCATATTAACCTTTTAACATTGTTGATTGCATGTTTTTTCAAAGTCTTCTCTGTTTCTTGTCTTTACCTATGTGTAACTTCCAAATCTACTACCCTTCATTCCAATAGTACTTTTTGTATAGGAACAATTTCTCATACTGATAATTACACATAAATTACTATTTTTCTTTTTGAATTGGACAGAATGTATATCATTAGTAAGAAAAAAGTGTATAAATTGATGTACAGTTTTAAAAGGTACATATAATTAATTTTGACCTCGTTATACTTTTTGTTTTGTATTCTTAGAGCAGTACAAATGTTGGATATTCTTTGTTTACTTATTTAGTTTTCTCTGTGAGGAGAACAATAATTTTAATAACTCTTCTTTGCTCATATTTTTTTGCCAGATGATAAGGATAGGATCTTAGAAAATTAAGTCATATCAAAAATAGCCAAAAGCAAAATTGTTTCTGAGAAAACATTGGTTGTAATCTCTTCAGACATTTTTAAACTACCTAATTTCTAGACAATGAAAACTAATCATTTACATGCCACTGATTTATATACTGTTAGAGTATATTTTAGAAATCCTACAGTGTTTTTATATTTTAAAAGTTATGTATATTCATTATAGAAGCTTTAAAAATTTCAGAAAACCTTTTAGATATTTTTAAGGCTCATAACCCCCAATTAGTACATAGCAGCTAATGAGATTCTGCTATTTTCCTTTCAATCATTTGTAGTGTGAGCCTGTGTGTGTTTCTTTGTATACAATAATGAATATGTAAAATATATGTGCACTGAATATGTTGTCTGAATATATACATGTGTGTGTATGCATTCATAAAATAATCCTGCATTCTTTTCACATATTTTATTTTTAAAATTGCTGTAATCTAAAAAAATCATTGGTCAGTATAATTTTATTGTTATAATAAACAGTTGTATAAAATATTTTTATTAGAATTGAGGCTATTTTTAATTTGAGATTATGATATCAACCTCAGGTATTTATTTTTAAGTATAGATTTTTGTTTTGAATTCAGGTTCACATTTTTTTCTTGATTTAGTGCAATTAAAGCAGTGCATGGAGATGGACTCTTATGTTGAATAAAAAAATTCTTTCCCTGAATCAAAGATAGCAAAATGGCAATGGAATTTGTGTTTTAGCACAGGACATGTGCTTTCAACCAGTTCTTGACATGTGACATCAGGGGCTTTCCTACCTCTTCCTATTTTCCATAATTTGGATGTCTTAAGCCTGCTAGGAAAATCTCTTGAGACTGACAAGGAGTTAGAGTGTTAAGAAGTCCAATGACATTTAAGACAACATAAAATATTGCAATGCCAGAAGTTGTCTGCTGCATGTCTAAAACATGATGCTTCTTTTTCTTCTTTTACTCTTGATAGTTGATTTTCTAATTCTCTTCTGTCAGTGACTAGTACTACTTGTCTTTTGCTCCTTTCCTTGTCACCCTTCATAGTGTTGGGTCTGTCACTTACTAGTTTGATACCCCAAATTGCTATTTCTTCTTATTACTCATCTTGATTTGTGGTTCAGATGTTTTCCTTCTATGAATCTGTTCCTAGAACAGAATACATCATCTTTTCCAGGCGTGGAGGCACACGCCTGTAATCCCAGAGGCTCTGGAGGCTGAGGCAAGAGGATCAAAGCCAGCCTCAACAAAAACAAGGTGCTAAGCCACTCAGTGAAACCCTTGTCTCTAAATAAAATACAAAATAGGGCACGGATATGGCTCAGTGGTCTAGGGCCCTTGAGTTCAATTCCTGGTACTCCCTCCCCCGCAAAAAAAAAAAAAAAACTATATCACCCCCACTTCCATGTGGCTGTCAACATTTCTGTTATAGCAGTGTTGCTGAAAACACTGATGTGCAAGTTTGTGCTGAAATTTAGGTTCCTTTGAAAAGTAATGACAGGGAAATGAAGCTTAGTTTAGAAAATGCTAAATTATTTTAATTAATGATTATGTTATGTTTTCCCATTATTTTTGATGTTGTATTACCATTTACTTAATGATGTTAGAAGGCAAGTTGGATTTTTAAGATGAATACTTCTTTAGGTAAAAAATATTAAAAATTTAACATATCTAATTCCTTTTTATTTAATCTTCTTTATTTAATTAAAATCACTCTGGCCCATGAAGTTTAAAGTCTAAAAAGTGCAGTAATGTAGAACCCACAGTGAAATACATTTACTTGTTTACATGTGCAAATCCAACAGAATTTGAGCCTTTCAACAGAATGATTATGTCCTTATCATTTTTTAACCTTGCCTCATAAGTGTCCTATAAGTGTTTATTATATTTTGTTTTCTGTTAGATGTCTATATGAGCTTATTATATTATTTAGGTATAAATAATGAGTAATGTAATTATCAATATTTTAGAGAAGTAACTTAATACTTTATAAAGTAGTGATTTACAGCAGAATAAAAGCATGGATTCAAATTGGAACATTTTATTTGAAATATGTCTCATTTTTTATTAATGTTGTAACTTTGCTTTTAGTATCATCAACTTATATTGTTTGTTTTCTAATTTATAAATATTTGCATTGGACATATTCATTTCTTCAATTCTCTTGCTTTTTAATAAATTTAATTTTCAGCTCACACTTAAACAACATTGTTAACATTAATTTTTTTTCTTACTTACTCACTTGTAAAAATATCAAGATCAATTGCGTAGCTCCAAAGAATTTTATTCAACTAAATCTCAAATTACTGACTTCAATAAATCATCAAATTACAGTTCAAATGGTTTAAAACATACCTCCCAAGAACAAACAATCTCACATATGGGATGTTTATCTATAAGTGCTGTTTCAAAGTTAATTTTAAGTCACAAAGTGTGTATTCTTAGAGTTCCTCATTTTGAGGGACAAAAAAAAATTAATCTCTATTTTCATATTATTTCCATATATATCCATGCAAAAAAGTCATGGAAGTATTTCACATCTTAGAATAATTAAATCTAATAATAATGATGATGATGTCAAAAAGTCATTTGTAATTTGACTGAAGTCTTACATTATAAGCACAATGTTGACTGCTTGCTTCATTGATTGACAGATAAATCCATACACTCAGTACCATGGTAGAGTGCCAACTATGTGCCAATTACCATCATAGGAACCAATAGTATAATCATGGAAAAAATGGATAAAGTGCTTGCTTTTGTAGAGTGAGAAGAGGGAGATAATAAAATTAAAAATGAATATATAGAACTACAGGAAATAGAGCTTTGAAAAATTAAAATGAAAGGGAATGAACATACAGAAGGATGGCACTGGTGGGGTAAGCATGGTTTACTATTGTGCAGAGGGGAATCGGAAGACTCACTCACCATGTGGCATACCTGTGGGGACTTGTAGGACAGGAGAGAGTGGGTCATTAGTTATTGGGAGAAGGAGTGTTCTAGGAAAGAGAACAACAAATTCAACCCTGAGCAGGCACCCTGCATTATTCCCAATGTAGGGGGGAGAGAGAGAGAGTAAAACACTCAGCAGGAATTCTGTTTTTCTGTTCTTATTATTCCAAGGTTAATGTAGCCCTATTTTAAATATTGAATATACAAATTCAGTGTCTGTATTCATCAAATTTTATCCTCCTATGAAGCTGCCTCCAACACAAAATACAACACTCCCTCCTCTATGCTCCTGGAGTAGACATGCTAATAGTTTTCAAGCCAGTGATTACTAGTCATAGCTGGTCTATGAGGAAGTTTATATTAAGGGAAAACATGAGAAAAGCAATTAAAATAATTGAGAGCTCCAGATTTATACCTGATTTCAAAGGTATAATTGAAATAGGAAACTCAGATGTTTCTGAATCATTTGGCATCATAAGACATCAGTCTAAAGTTTATCAGGTTTTTAATATTCAGTTTGTCGATCCTTAGAAAAATAAAAATCAAATGTTTATTTCCTATTTGAAAGCATATTAGGGACTGAAAGTGACTAACATTTCTACTTGAAATTTCATGAATTCTTGCAAGGATTATATTGTTTTTAGGAAAATATAGAGTTGATCACTGGTAAACTAAATTTTAAAAAGGCAAATATTTTAATGCTATTAAGTCTTTTTTCCTTATTTTTATTTTTTATTGATTTTTTTTAAAATGACAGTGGAATGCATTACAATTCTTATTACATGTATACAGCACAATTTTTTCACTTCTTAGGTTGTATATAAAGTATGTTGATACCAATTTGTATCTTTATACATGTACTTTGGATAATTGATGTCTATCATATTCCACCATCCTTGCTAATCCCCTGACCTTTTCCCCTTTCCCTCCCACCCCTCCACCCCATCTAGAATTCATCTATTCCTGGCATGCTCCCCATCCCTACCCCACTATGAATCAGCCTCTTTATATCAGAGAAAACATATGGCATTTGTTTTAGGGGGATTGGCTAACTTCACTTAGCATTATCTTCTTCAATGCCATCCATTTTCCTGAAAATTTTATTATCTTTTATTGCTGAAAATAATTCCATTGTGTATATATGCCATATTTTTTTTATCCATTCACCCACTGAAGGGCATCTAGGTTGGCTCCACAGTTTAGCTATTGTGAATTGTGCTGCTATAAACATTAATGTGGCTGTGTCCCTGTAGTATGCTGTTTTAAGTCTTTGGGGTATATGCCAAGGAAAGGGATAGCTGAGTCAAATGGTGGTTTCATTACCAGATTTCCAAGGAATCTCTTAGGTCTTTTCATTTTGAAGAGTTAAAATAATGACTTTCAATATTGCAGTGTTATATTGAGAAAGCATTTGCTATTTTTTTTTTAAATTTATTTTTAGTTTTGCTTTATTTTTTTCAGATTGTCTTTATCTGTGGATGGGATTTATTTAGTACCTTATAACCATGAACTGGCAAGTTATATGCTAAAACAAACCACTACTATAGGTGGAGGTTGTTTAATGATCCTAAACATTGCTGACAGGTCACCATACTGTCCAAGAGGATAGTTATCTTATTTCGCACTCCTTATAGAGAAATTCTTCCTGTTAAACAAGAGTTTTTATGTTTCCTCCTCACACATGGAAAATCATGGATTTCTTTCAAAGCATTGTTTTTGAACACAGATGATTCATGAGAAAAAAATCACATTTAAAATTGTCTGACATATTGTACATGTCAAGATCATTGTACTTTCATGTGTAAATAATTAAAACAAATTAAAAAAATGAAAAAAATAAGATAAAATTGTCTGAATTGGACAGCTATTTACAAAACCTCAGGAAGGACTTCTGTTTGTTGTTATGTTGAAATAACATGGATCAAATTTATTCGTGGTCTTTAAATAACTAAAAATCTATATGAAATCCATAAAACAACTTTCAAATACTGAAAGTGATCTTAGATTAAGAAGAAGGTAAGAAAGTGGGCTGCAGAGTTTCCAGCCTGAAGTGCAGAGACAAGGAGTCCAAACAGATCTCAGTGGTCCCCCTGTGTTGAGAAGACAAGACTATTTGGGGAGGCTGAGGTGGCTGGAATCAACAGGGTCATGCAGGAGATGGGAGTTAACTGCACATGGGCCTCAGAGGTTTGCAGATGGTTCATTTAGTCTTAGGCTCAGAACTAATCAGACCATTTCTTTGATGAAAATACAAAGAATGAGTGAAACAATTCTCAGAAGCTCACAGGAGACTAGGAATAATTTGCATTTCTCATAGGCAGAGTGGGGAAAGTTTATAATACTTGGGGGAATCATGCCTCAGTAGTTTCTGAAACAGTGAGGCTGCTTTAAGAAAATATCATGAAATATCACTGAGAGCTGGGGATATGGCTCAGTTGGTAAAGTGCAAACTTTGCATGCATAAGGCCCTGGGTTCAAGCCTCAGCAACACACACACACTATAACACATTATATATGTGTATATATATATATATATATATATATATATATATAATATATTTATATATTATTTATATATTTATGTTTAATATTAAATATGTATATATTTTATGTATATATTGTTATTATATATTGTTATTATATAATGTATTTATACATTATTTATATATTTATGTTTAATATTATATATGTATATATTGTTTTTGAACACAATATATACTATATATATAGTATATATTGAGCTGAGCTTATAAGAAACATTTTATTTCTCATAATTGTGGAATTTGAGAAGACAAGACTAAGGCACTGACAGATATTGTGTCTGATGAACATGAGATTTTAGTTCTTAGTTCTGTTTCTAGCTATGCTCTTCCATGACAGAAGAGGTGAACAAGCTCACTTTGGCCTATTTTTCAGTGAGGATTTACATCTGAACACTGGATGTCGTGGTACATGTTTAGTAAAAATATCTCATTACAGAGTGTGGACTTCGGTGTTCTCAACACATCCTGAAGGTAGTTGCTATGGCAGAAGTTCCAAAATGATGATCCATACAAACAAGACAAAACTGGTACATATAAGTCCTCTTTTTTGCTGGCACAATTAAAGTTGAATTTGAGTGTTTTCATGAGGGGCCTGACTTCTTCATCTTGCCACACATTTCATGATAATCAGCCTCTGAAAATAATGTGAGTTTGTGACTCCAGCCTTGTAAGAAAGTTTTAGGAAGTTTCCTGAGCTGCAAGGATCCTGCTTGACTGTAAAAGTCCAAAGGCAGATACACGTTATCTTTTATGTCATTTTGCCTTGATAAACCTATCTAGCAACAAGTGCACTATAATCAATCACATAGGGCCAGAAATACTAATAAATACCCATATAGCCATTCACACATGTCATATATATGTCAAGCACATCCAAATTATGTCTATGCCACTCATTCAGCTTCATTTCTAGAAATTATGCAGCCATATCGATAATATAAAAGGTAAATAACTGCACATTTTCTTGCATATGTCCTGAGCTACTATAGAAGCTAAACTTAGAGAATGAAATTCATCCTTTAAAACAACTGAATGAATTCCTTCATTTTTTAGTCACAGCAGGTTTGATGTTTGACCTGTAAAGCTAATAAAGACTGGAGACCTCCCTTTGTTCTTGACAAGGACTGTTGAGCTCTCTGGTTGCAGTTAAAGCTGAAGAACATTCCTAATAAGATTATTTTCTAGCTCATTTTGTTGCAAATGGAATCTTTGCCTTGCCTCATCCTTAGTTATGAAAAATAAGATCACTAACCTTAGGTAACTGTTGCTGAGTGTGAAGTTAAGAATTAATTGTTCAAATAACCCTTCACATATCAAGTGTTCTTTGTAGGTAGAATTGGAGCAACATTCGGATTTTGGAAATTACTGCATTTCATTACCTGTCATGCCATTCGGTTTCCTATTTCCTAATTTACTTAAACAAAGAAAATACGCTTCTGAACTAAAGATTTGAGCCCACTATGGATTTTGATTTCTACATGATCATTGATAATTTGGAGTCAGATTTGATAATATTTCATGACATTTCTGCTCATTTCATCAATAATTGTTTCTATTCTTCCTAGCATGAGGGGGGATTTGCCTTTTCTTGGTGACAATACCATTCTGAAAATTACAAGAACCAAGAATACAACTTCAATCAACCTTATAGCACTGTCTACTTGAGAAAGTCATTGTGTTCATTTACAGGTGATTTGTTTTTCTCCACGGTATTTTGATTTCTACTTTCAGCCAGGTAATTTGTATGTCGGGCCACAGAAGGTCTCTCAAGATTGCTTCCTGTGAAATCGAGTGGCTCCTTTTTATTTCACTGTTAAAATTGTTTACTTTTTCCAGAGGACTTATTTTTTCCTTAAGAAAATTTTGCATCCATTTAAATGTCTTGCCATCTCTCCTTTGTCAGGCTTACTGACTTTTAAACCTAAGTATTTGGAGCATATAAAACCAATGATGTGTACTAAGTTTTCTATTCGTTCCAGATAAATTGCGTCCAAGACTTCACCTTTACCCACCAGCCCAGCACTATCCTCCAAAGAGCCCAGGCATATCTGACAGATGTTATATATCTTGGCTGAATCTGTGCTGATTTTCCAGCATAGTGAGATGAGTCCAGACTAGGTTTGGAAGAGACTGACAAAACTATATGGAAGAACATCTATGTGGCTTTATGACTATAACATATATTTTATTCTGATGGCAGGTCATTTACGAAAGTAATATTCCTGATTACATAAATGAATGTAAGTATAGAAGAAAAGGACTGAATAGTTAATAAGCATATATTGGTGTCTGTCATGCTTTCTGTCTCAAAGAAGTAGTTAGAAATAAGCATGGCTAAGACAATATTCTGTCCTTAGTTTTTCTTAATCTCATATCTATGGGTGAACTTGAGAACTTTAATATCTATGATTTATTTATTTATTTATTTATTTATTTATTTTTCACAACAGCACATTATTTATTGCACCAAGATCTTGGCAACATCTGGGGCTCCCCAGGCCACTGGAGAGGAAGTACAGAGGGCAGGGAGGCCTGTACACACATGGGTGTGGCCACACAGCCAGGACACAGCGGGAAGTAGCTCCTCAGGATAGATAGGTGAATGGGGCAGTGAGGAACACTGGTGAGGGCCCACTGCACAGGGGCCGTCACCTGCACTCCCAAGCACAAAGGCAAGCTCTGTGCCGAGAGGCCACCATGGCAAGAATTGAGGTCACTAACATGTGCTTACACACCACGGGCACCCAGAATGGGGGGTGGGGGGTGGTGGTGGCAGTTTCTGGGCCTCATTCTTCCTGGTCCCTGTTTGGCTGATGGTTTTCCGGGAAGGGAGGGGCTGGCTTCTGCCGGTCAGCGATGAGCACCTCAAAAGTCAGGTCAGGCACTCCACCACCTGGGAGAGGGAGGCAGCCCCTCCAGGACAAGGGTTTGCAGCGTGCAATCCAGAGGAGAAGGAAGAGACCCACTTGGAAGAGGGGAGAGCGAGAGGGGAGGTCAATTCTGTGCTAGAAGACAACTAAATTTAACTACAGAACATTAGGAAACAAACACGGCTGGGGACGCAGTTCATACAGGAAAGAACGTCAGCGCCTCAAGAGCAAAAGCAAGCCCTGCCCTCCCCAGACAACAGGTCACGAAGCCATGGCCCACTTCCTGCTGGGATGGGGAGCAGCCAACAGATCAGCCCTGATGCCATCTTCCCACCACCTTCTTTTAAAAGGAAATACGAAAACAGGAAAAGAAAACAAAAAGAATCTCCTCCCCATAAAGAAAAAGTAAGTCTTCTTTCTACACCAGGATCAAGTGAGGCCCCAAGTGTGGCAGCAGAGCAAAATAAGGGTGGCACAGGCCAAGGGCAGAGGTGGGCCCTCCTGGGGAGGCCAGCGCCCGTTTGTGAGCAACGCCTGGAAGGTGCCGTCCTCCTCAGAGAGCACTTCCGCGAGGAGACCCAGGCCCGTCCAACCACACGTCTGCAGACAGGGCTTGCACAGGGGAGGGGCGTGAACAGTACAATCAGCCAGACTTCACGGCGCTCCCAAGACTGAGCACAGGAAGCCAGGGTTTGCGTATCAGGGAAACATATGGTACAGGAAGCCACAGGCCTGCTCAAATATAGATGCTCTATATTAAGTAATCAGCTCATGGAGACCTCATCCCCAAGATCACCACTTCTGCAGAGACCCACGGTCACTGCAGCTGAAGGGCAGCTACAGCCAAACCATCAGGAGAGGCAGCAGCCTCGGAAGCAGATGCGTTGGCATTAATTTCAAGGGTTCCCACCCCAGCCTCTGCTCTCCACAGAGCTTGGAGGTCCTGTGAGGAGGAGATACTCCGGAAGGGCCAACCCCAGGCAGGAAAGGGAAAGGTAGCGATGTGGTCAGTGCAGGACCTTCCTCTCTGAGGCAGACAGTAAGGCGTACAGACACAGGGCGCAGCAAGAGACAGCGCCACCTGCAGGGAACAAGGGGTGCTCGCCAGGAAGAGCCTAGGCACCCTGCTACCCTGAGCACAGGACAACTGGGGAACAGCCCCAGAGCTGGGGCAGACGGCTCTGCCCACCCAGACCCCACTGTCCATGACCACAAGGTCACTTGGCCTTTCTGGAGGCCCCATAGCGAGCTGTCAGTCTGCGTGACACCACATGCCAGGGCTTTGCGTGAGGGGCCTTTCGTGAATGTCTCCACAGGTTCTGAGCCCTAGAAGCCCAGGCCTCACGGGTCCCCTAAGACGGTGAGGACAGGAGTCCCCTGCCGTGGCAGGCTCACAGTGCAGCAGCCTAGAGGTGACAGGGAGGTGGAGTCTGCTGGAGGCCACTCTTCAGATCCAGACAGAGTTCCCAGGAAGTGACGGCCCTCGACAGCATGAGCTCAGCGGCGTGGCTGAGGCTGGTGGCCTTGGCTGGATGAGTCACAGACCAAAAGTTCCGTCTACTCTGAAGCTTCTGGAAAGCATTGAAGTTTCTCTTCTTCTCTCTCTTGAGTTTTTTCATTTTCTTCTCCTTTTCTCGATCAAACTCCTCATCCCAGTGGTCAAGCAAGGTCTGGGTGCGGGCCAATCTGCTGTCTTCGATGGCATCCTGACTGATCGTGGACGGCTCCCCATTCCAGCTCAGAACTTTGCTCCCGTAGGCCTTGTCAGAGGAGTATCTGAGCAACTCCTGGACCACATCGGGTTCTCGCTCTCTGTTCCAAGGTACAAGAGGAGCCTGTCCTGGCCCCAGACGGTCCCCAGGAACCTGGC